>NC_090265.1:689947943-690247943 GCF_040414725.1 Anabrus simplex | reverse complement strand
GAGTAAAAAGTGACATTTGCCTGTGGATCATTTATCTATAAAATAACATGTTCCAACTAACTGACATATCTACAATATATCTTAAAAATGTAACATATTACAGAGGTGAAAACTGGTATTTGGAATCTTCTGTAAAAGTAAAGGAACATGCACAATTTATTTTCTGAAAATCCACTTAAGGGGAAGTGTTAAAGGGGGTGAATTTTTAAAATGAGCATATCTACAGTATATCTCAAAAATTCAACATATTACAAATGAGTAGCTTATTTTCAAAATGACTCTTGTCCACTTTCCTAAATTTGTGGTAAATAACGAAAAATGTTTTCAGACCTAAAATCTCTACCAGACCACTTGGAAATACTTTATTGATATTCTTTGTGTCATCAGTTATATTTTTTCTCAATATTGTCTGTACAGACTCATCAGTTCTGCTATAATGTGAGAAATTAATTTGGACAAAGGTCATTTTGAAACTAAAGTATGGACAAGAGACAATTTGAAAACAAATACATTGGACAAGAGACTTTTTGATTCTAAAATGAGGATAGAAACACAATTGCACAATATTAAGCATGGTTAGTAAGTAATACGATTGCAATAAAAGTAATAATTGAGTTGAAAATTAAATTGAAGGATATAGTACTGAAAACAGCTTTTGTTAATGAATAAGCATACAAAAGTCAGATATTTATGTTTGTGTGGTACTCTCAGAATAAAGTTCAGGCTAATTTGTTTAACACTTAGAAAGCGAGTTTCCAATCCTTAGAACTCAGCAGCATCCCCTTCATACCCCCCTCCAAATCATCCTCTGACACTTCATCACTTGTATCTCGATTAATTACCGCACTGCAGAACTGCAAATCAGGATTTTCCTCAAACCGATCACCAAACTGAAGTTCCAGCAGCCTTTTTACATCAGCAATTTTTGATCCCTTTATTGGAACGGGAATCAATGGTAAAGGTGAACATGAAACATCCACACTTGGTTTAAAAACCTTCTTTGACATTCCTATGTCAGTATTATACCAGAATAGGAGCAGATGGAGTCACCCCTTGAGTAATGATGAATCTCTTTGCTGTTGTAAATTTGAAATGCCACTGCCCAGGTTTCTTCATGCTTTGTTGTGATACAAGCTTCCAGTCATATACAGGCCAATCATTTCCCATTCTGAAAACTGTTCCATGGTTACCAAAGACCTCCCAATATCTC
Organism: Anabrus simplex; assembly: GCF_040414725.1. Taxonomy (NCBI): domain Eukaryota; kingdom Metazoa; phylum Arthropoda; class Insecta; order Orthoptera; family Tettigoniidae; genus Anabrus; species Anabrus simplex. The sequence goes on along the minus strand of NC_090265.1, from coordinate 690,246,733 downwards.
CCAGGCTTGATAATTGTGTCAATATCATGGAGTTCAAGTTCTATCCGTCCGAAAACCCTATCTGGCGGTATGTAGGAATGTCCTGGCACAGGAAAAAGTACATGGACTTCCCTCATGCGGCGTGGAGCACAGTTTGCAAGCCGGTACATGATCATACATATCATTGAGGAATTTTTGCTCTGCCCCCCACATCCATCTGCTAACATACAGAGGATGGAGGAGCCTTCGAAATTCATGTTACTTTATCTGTGATACACAGCAGATGGAATCTGTGCTGATCCCTTCGCTCCGTCTGCCTCAGTCCTTGTGTAAATGAAGACCTTGTCTTTGGGCTGCTTATCAGTGGAAGTAACTTTACATATTGTAAAATTATAGATGTACATCTGTCTACGGTAGTAGGCAGCCTGATCAGGTACTCTGGGGAGAACTTGATTTTTCTGATAGTCAAACGAAATTGTTATCTCTTCATCATTCTTGGCTCGTAGTTTTGAAAAAAAATCATCACTTCTTTTCTTGTGTACTTCAAACTCTGCAATACGAGATTTATCTCCAGCTTGTATTTTGTATTCATACCGAATACATTTTGAGCATTTATCAACAGCTGGTGAGCCAAAAGTTAAGTTGTATTAATTTACGAATACGTCATAGAAATAAGAACATGGGACTTTCAGTTCTACGGTAGTATTATCATTGTACATGGTACAGAGTTTCTGAATTGAAAGATAACTGGGCAAATATTGTCTCATTTTATTTGATGCACGACAATAGTGTTTCTCCAGTGAAACAAGTCTTTCGATGAAAGACTTCACGGCAGTCCTTTTGTTGACAAAGAGGCGAGATTCGTGGTCTTCACCCCTATTCTTTCTTGGCAACTGTCAACTTCCGACACTGTCTTCATTAGATTGTTCACTTACCATTCTGTAGGTCACCAGTTCTTGATCACTAACCTGGCAGAATAAAAAGAAAAATAGAAATTGAATAACTTTCACACTACAATCATTCATGGAGTAGACTGATGAACTATCTGATTCTTGAATAGTCTACATGAAAAATAAAAGTACTGTAGAATTTTAACTGTATTGCCTTATATCATACCTTCTCATGATTAAGATCTTCAAATAGAAAACTTTTATCCAATCACTGTTGAAATCTTCGATGTTATTCACTTAATCCACTAGAAAAGTGCTACTGTTGATCACCAACTTTCAGAGTAGTGTACAAACATATCCTATCGTTAGAAAGTAAGATATTGATGTTCCAGATGATCGTCAGGCCTTCTACTCTGAAAATTTTCTATTATACAAGGAGAAGTCACTGAAATTTATATCAAAATGTGCTCTTTCTCCTTGGTCTGTAGGATACTTACCAGACGGACAAGGGACATTTTGAAAACTAACAGGCTGGATGCTTTCAATGGCATATGGGAAGATGAGCCATTTTGATCTCAAAATGAATGTATTATAAGTCAGACATTTTGCTATGGACAAGAGCCGTTTTGATTCCAATAGCTGTATTTAAACAGCTTTTTTGGTAGTGTCTAGGACGTTTTGGTGCACAGTGATGGTAGTATTATGTATAAGGAAGCTGAAGGAATGCACTGAGACAAGAAACTAAATTTCGACCTAAAGTGGACATAGGCCGTTTTGAAACTGACCACCTCAAATGTGAAAATTGGTATTTTTAATATCTTTTAAAAATAAAGTAACATGTATTTTTTTGTTTTTAAAAAAAGCACTTAAGGGGGGTAAAGTGACTGAAAAAGGGGGTTAAATTATTTTTATTGGGATACTGGTATCTCCAAAACTGAAGATTTTATAGACATGAAAATTGGAAAATTCACTTAAGGGTGTTGTAGAAAGGACAAAAAAAACCCGGGTTGAATTCTTTTTATGACGATTACTTATATCTCAAAAAATGAAGATGTTACAGACATGAAAATTTGTATTTGGAATCTTCTTTAAAAATAAGGAAACACATACTTTTTGTTTTTGGAAAATCCATTGCAAGTTATAAATCTCATTTCGTATTGACGGTTGTCACTTTACAAATAAAAGTATTTATAAAATCGTCCTTATCAATACAAATCAACTCATCTGTTAGATGGAACAAAGTCTATACATGTTTCAGCCTATTCTCAAGGCCATCTTCAGTAGCAGAACATTTATTACATAACACAAAAACAAATTAAAAATCTTGATGAAGTGAAATGACAGTGATCACGATTAATGAATTAAAAACATATTGAGGTACAAAGTCCTCTCGTCTGATGGGTCATTCTTGATTGACAAATAAAACTTGCTGACTGTTAAAATGAAAACTTCCCTTTAAGGGAGTGCAGTGGGTGAAAAGAAGTGAAGAAAGAAATGAGGATATTTATATCAAATACTGAAGATGTTACAGACGAGAAAATCGGTACTTGGAATCTCCTGTAAAAGTAAAGAAACACGCATAATTCCTTTTCTGAAAATCCACTGAAGGGGAAGTGTTAAAGGGGGTGAACTTTTAACATGAGCATATCTATAGTATATCTCAAAAACTTAACATATTTAGATGTCAAAATTGGTATTTTTAATCTCTTTTCAAAACAAAGAAACACGTATTTTTTGTTTTGGAAAAAACACTTAAGGGGTGTGGGTTGTAAAAAGGATTGTAAAAGGGGTTGAATTCTTTTTATGAGGATACTTATATCTCAAACTGAAGATGTTACAGACATGAAAATTTGTTATTTGGAATCTCCTTTAACCCTTGAACACTAACCCTATTTCGCCACACATTATTACTAACCCTTTGTAAATTTGACTACTCCAATTTATAACTGTTATATTTTCTATGTAACAGCTTATATTTGGCAAGATTTTGGTTATTTAGAGTTCCTATAGTGTCGTAAACTTAACATGAATCAAAATAACGTAGATATTAAATAATGTTATGTGATTATTTATTAAATATAGAAAACTTAACACACAAAAAATATTAACTGAACACGTTTTATAAGAAATGAATTTTATAACTCAACACATTCAAATAAACCCCTAAAATTATGATATGGGTTATTTACATCGCAAAGAAACCAAAACTACTAAGAAAATAAATAACTATAAATGTAAAAAAGGCATGAAGACACATTATACTTATAAGTTCACACTATCACTAACTGTTCGTCAATATGACGACACCCACCCAATTATTACAAGAATGAGCAAAGATATCAACAATCGCACATGCCACAGTAAATAACTGTTTGAAAAAATCAACTACACAAAATGGCGGCAGGCACGCATGTGCGGAAGGCAATAAACTATACCGTTCTGCTACCTACCGTCGTAAAATTTACGAAGGGTTAGTGATCTAGGGTAAAAAGTAAAGAAACACGTATTTTTTTCTTTTTGGAAAATCCAATTGAGGGTGGGGGATAAATGAATTGAAAAATGAGTTGAATTCTTTGTTTGAGGATACTCGAAAACGAAGGATGTTACGGATGAGAAAATTGGTATGCAGAATCTCCTTTAAAAATAAAGACACATGTATTTTGTGGCGGGTGAAAAAAAGGGGGGGGGGAATCAACTTAAGGGGGATGTAAAAAAAAGGACTTGAATTCCTTGAATACAAATAAGAAGTGGGCTTAAAACAATACACCCCTAAGGGGGTTTTGACTAGAGGGGTGAGAAATAATGAAAAAATATGCACTTATATGAAACTGTTTGAATTATGAAGTTAAAATTTCAAATGATACCCTAAGTGTTAAATAACAGAAGGTTTGAAACAAATTTAAGTGCCCAGAGAGTTAAATGGGGGTTAAGATCTGAAAACAAATATATTGATTCCTTTCTCCGAAACGGTTTAATGTACGAAGATAAAACTCCAAATGGTGGTATATATTATAAATCCTAGGTATGAAATAGGAAGAAAATTTTAACATTCCACCCCTAAATGTTAAATGAGGTTATATCCGTAAGTAAAATTATTCATCCCTCCAAAACTGTCTGACGTACAAAGTTTAAATTTTACAAGAAGGGTCTTTTATGTCCTAGGTGTAAAATATCATATACTTCAAAATATTTCTCCCTAAGGGATTTAAATGGTGGTTGACTCTCAAAAACACAATATCCATTCTTTGGAAACCATTTCAGGCTTAATTTTTTAAAAATGAAGGGTGGTCTTCTATACTCTATATGTTAATAAATATGGTATTTAAAAACATTCACCCCCTAAAAAAAAAATTCATTCCTCCATTACTGTTCGACGTACAAAATCAAAATTTCACAGTTGGTCACTTTTACATAATAGATGTTAAATAAGATAGGGTTTAAAACAATCAAATTCTTCCATATGCGGTTCAAATGAGTGTTAGATCAGAAAATAAATAATCATTCCCCCAAAACCATTTGACGTATGAACCAAGGGCGTATTTTACAGGCTCAGCTGACAGTGGACTCTCCAAAATGTAAAACTTTGAATAATAACTTTCAGTTTAAAACCGTAGCGAAGAACGGGTATCTTGCTAGTTGATAAATATAGTACACATTGCAAAAGGTTTTGGCACCATATGGCCCCAAATCCATTTATATAGACCGCATGTATCAACACGACTCCCAGTAAAAAATCTATATTATGCAGATGATTAACCAGTTCTTTTCAGTGTCTCTCTCTAATGGTTTTTGCACATGACCAGCTGCTTATTGTCAATTTTCTGCCTCCCTCTCATATGATCTTCCTTAATAGGTTTCCCATTTTCACACCAGGCAAATGGTGGGCTGCACCTTAATTAAAGCCACGCCCACTTCCTTACCACTCCTAGCTCTTTCCTATCCCATAGCCATCATAAGACTAATCTGGATTAGAGCAATTTAAAGCAAATCATGTCAATATGCTGATGTTCCCTGGTTATGATAGCCCAGGTTTCACAGCCGTACAAGAAGATAGAAAACATGAGTGAGTGCACCAAGCGGATTTTGGTATTTCTAGATATTTCTGTCACGCCTGAAGATTTTCAACTTTTCGATAGCACAGTGTCCAAGGGGTACTCTTCTTTTAATTCCCTGTCAGTCACCCTTATCACTTAGAGAACTGAGCCTAGATAAATATATTCGTAAACAACTTCAAGACAAGTCGAGAGACCAGTGAACCGAAGGTGCTTGTCCCAGTTAACTACCTACCGTCAGGCTTGTCTTGTTAACCGCTCAATGTGGAGTGCTGTACATTGCACGTGCGTAACAGCTTCTGCTTCGCACTTCTATCTAGCATACAGTTCTTGAACTATTACAAATGTAGTAAGATATATCTACAGACGAAGCATCAATCTTTTATTTGATGAGCATATCTATCGAGATTTTATCGATTATGTATGATGTATCATATCTAAATGATCTGAAAAAGCAACAAGTTCTGTTAACAATTTTCTTTTACCGATTGGTGATGCGGAAAGGTTTCTTTCATTAAATGAGGGCTAGGATATAGAACTTGAGAGTGAAAGTAGTGATCAAGACATTGATGCTGCATTTGATACGCGAGAAAATATCGTCCGCAATGGCAGATTAAGGGCCTCGGAATTCTGCAAAGAACTGCTTGTATCCTGTGAAAATGTTAACGAGCGTAGTACAGAAACCTATACCGAGATCTTATCACCCCCCCCCCCCCAAAAAAAAACGGTTACTAGGTACTATTAAATTTGGTTCAGCCACATCCCTTGTTCGATTTCAAAGCATTACAAGATTCTTCCACTTCAATGACCTTACGTAATTCCAGTAACTTATGCTATTTTTTTGTAAAATTAATTGAACCGTTTGTCAGTTATGCCCGATTAACTAAAAGCCTGCACTCGTACCATGCTCGGCGCTATACTTCTCCCGCTGCACACGGTAGCAGGTAGTGAAAGTCGTCCCATGCTGACAGGTTAGGGTTAATCTCCCAATCAAGAGTCTGACATCCTACTTTAACATGTTTCAATACGATACCAAGCTCTTCCACACCGATGGCGAAGAGCAGTATTGTCGGCAAACCTGAGATTATTTAACTTCCTTCCAAAAATGGAGATTCCACTATTCTGTCCATCTACTGTCGGATTCAAAAGTATGGACACTCAAGTTTAAAGCTATAAAAAAAATGAATGGGAGTGCACCTAATTGCACCAAATTATAGCTACATTCTTTCTGTGTTTAACAGTGATAAAGAACATTTTGTAGTGTTTATTTCTGCAGCAGCTGTAATCACAATGAAAAAAGAACTTTTTAATTACACACTTATAAGAGTTTATAGCTTAAAAAGTTGTAAACAAGTTAACACATTGACAATGAATTACTGCCATATATGGTGCCCGAGTGGCGGTCGGTCTTGGTTTTCTTAACTAATTAATAATCGCTTTCAGCATATACGTCAAAGCCTCTTTCCGTAAACATGAATGACAGCATTACAGTACCACATACTGCTACTAAATGGGAGCTCTGACCTTCACTGGTCACGAAGAGTAGTGAAAATGAGTTCTGCGCGCTTTGCTTTCCCGCTCATTGCTACAATGGCATCACGATGTGTTGACTTGCTTAGTGATAGTGCTGTAGAAACCCTAATAAACTGTAATTTAGGATCCGAACGGGATGACAGTGATGATGATAGCCTACTGATAAAGATACATACACAATTATAACGACAATAGCAAAATATAAACAGAAATCCACCAGTGGCATATATTCTGTACTTCAGCTAGCTTGTAACTGAATTCCAACTCACAGTTTCGATATATTTTGGTATATGGTACTTGTTATTTTTCAGATAATGAAGATAATGAATATGAGGTTTGCAATTTCGCTGAGCAGTTCGTCAGGCCATTTTGCCCTCCGAGTGCTTACAATTGGATAGAGGAAGACAGCAAACAATCTCTTCCTGATTTTCAAGGATGTAGTGGTGTGAACGAAAATATAAATAGTGAGAGGTCTATGTTTGATTGCTTTTCTGTGTTTTTCGGTGCAGATGCAATAAAATCTATAAAAACTGAAACTAACAGAAATGCGGCGAGATGGAACATTGAAGCCGAGTTCTACCTGGAATAAGTGGACCACAGTGAAATTATTTGAACTGTATTTCTTTTGGTATAGTGCTTCATATGTGTATTGTGAAATTGCTAAAACTAAGCGATTACTGGAGTAATCATCCCATAATCCAAACCTTACTTGCTAGGAAAGTTCTTACTGTTTAAAAAAAAGTTTTAGGATTTCGCCATACATTGTGTATGTTTTAATATGGCTGATGATGACCCTGAAGAGGGTTGAACTAGTTCCATGTAATGAAAATATTTTAAATAAATCTTAGTATTGAATAGGTGGAAATCTCTACTGTGTTATAATTCATATGTTATTCTCAGTTCAATACGGACCAACAACATGAAATTCATAACCCTTGATGAGCTATGAAAGGAAAAAAGAAAAAAAACCCTTGTGGTGGGTAACGAAATGAGAAACAGAAGGGGCTTTCAAAAGACCTCATGAATTTCCCACTGAGGAAAATTTTCATTCCGTAAAAGTGATGACTTGTTTTGTTTGAAGTGGAGGGATAGGCGTGATGTGTACATGTTACTGACAGCACATAATGTTTCGGCCTTGACAGTCAAGGTAAAATCTAGATTTGGTGCAACAGAAAAAGTGAAGCCAGATGTTGTCTTAGATGACAATCAAAACAACCCTGGTGTGGACCACAACGACCGGCTACTAGCTTACTATTCATTTGGTAGAAAAACTTTGAAGTGGTGGAAGAAAGTTTTTTCATCTCTTCACCGTGGCAGTGGTCAATTCCTTGATTCTGTACAAGAAATCGGGAGATAACAATAAGATTTGCCATCTGGATGAGTACACGAAGGCTCTTTAGCTGCATTTGCGGGGAAAGGAGGAGTGGAATTTCAAAAAGATCTGCTGTAGCCACCATCTTCTATAAACCATCTTGCAGCTCACCATTTTCCAATGAACATGCCAACAACAGAACATAAGCTAAGACCTACAAGAGTGTGCAAAGTGTGCTCAGAAAAAATTACTAAAAGAGACTAAAAAACGATCTAGGAAAGAGACGCGATGGTATTGTGAAAGCTGCAATATGCCTCTCTGTTTACCTAAATGATTTGAAATTTATCACACAAAGTAAAAAATTTGTTAAATGGTAACGTTAAAAAAAAAAAATATATTGACAATTCACATCCTTTTTTCTCTCATATAAGCACAGTAATAGTGAACTAATGTAAAAATGTTAGATGTAAATGTACCGGAGGTACACTAGCCCCGCCCATTTAAAATAAGCACCTTTAAGAAGGCCATCTATAACATAAACTTTCAAACTGCTAGTGGAAGAAGTTCACATGTTTTTCGACAGAGGTCTCTACTGTCAAACCTGGTACTCCCTCTGATGAGAGGATGGACAATTAAAATTCAAGATAAATTTAGTATCCATTAGTTGGTAAAACTGATTGTTTGTAAATTGTTTTTGGTGTTCTAAAGTTATCAACACTTCTACCTCTTCCCGTCAACTTAATATTTCAGCCAATAAGAATTTTTTAATATTTATTATATTAACCAATAGGAATTGAGGGTGTATCAGGGCCTTGGCCCAAAGAAATCTGGAACCGTCCTCTCCGCTACATAAGCTGGGGCCGTTCGGGCCGTGTTGTTTTTGTGATCGCTCCAGTCAAGAGGTTTAGAGTGTGTTCGTAATGGAGGCAGGGAGAAGGGCTGCCTCGCCCATTTCAGGGAGGTCCACCTGCTCAAGGTAATAGCAGACTCCATGTAAACATGTAATAGTCTCAGAAATATAGTTTGAGGGGAAGGTTTCAATTTTTATTTTGTAATGTCACTTTTATTTTCTCAATGTAAATTTCAAACTTAAATGTAAATTTCAAATAATTTCTGAGGACTCTAAGGGAATAAAGAGTGGTACCCTCTTGTATTCCCCTTCAACTTGATATTGAGGTAACTATGTTTTCGTAAAACTTAAAATGACCTCGTAATTTTGTAACTTAAGATTTTCTTTTCATCTAGTCACCTCCGTAGTATAGGCCTAGCTTCTGTATAGTCGGGCCATAAGCCCAAATAGGTTTTTAAGTATTTTCGTGTGAATTTCAAGGAGTGCAAGAGTTCGCCTCCTAACATTTTGGTTTTCGGCCAGTAACTTTAACCTTATGTTGTTAACAAAGGCCACATAGAATGGGTACTTGTTCCCCTTGTTAAAGTCAATTTCTTTCATTTCTTTTTAAGGTAAATCAGACTGTTGAGCATAGAAGACAGTGTCTATTATTATTTTTGTTAAATAAAGGTTGTGCCTTTGGTAGGCCTGTAATGTGAAAATTTTGGAGAATAAGCTCCTAAAGAGTAATTGTGTAGAACAAAGACACTCTTCCTACTGATGTAAAATTTGGAGCTCCGTTTCCTGAGTGTGGGTTGGGGGGCAGTTGTGCTCTTGTTAAAGTTGTAACTAGGAAGATTCAAGCTCAGGTTGTTATCTGATTATTCAAGATTTTTCTAATATTGTTACTCAAGCTCACGAGCTAGACCTTGCACATATGGTTGATTAATCACATTCTATGAGGAACTGTTTTCCATCGAAACTGGTCATTGAAAATGGTCTTCTACCCATTTATATTGTACAACAATATTCTACAATGAAACCAGCTGTTAGTTTATTATTTTAAAGAGTGCCTAAGATAGAAAATCTTTTAAAATGTTTTTATGCCTCTTCAAGGCTAATTGTACGTTCTTAACAGCTGAATAAGATATACTTCAAAGAAATTTTTATCTAAAGTTTGGTGTCATAGTAAACTTTTATAACAGTTACAAACAATTTGACAACGCAAGGAGCTGTATATTTAAAAGATTACAAAGTGAGTTAGTCTTTGTATCTCGATTACATAAGCTTTAAGGTATACAAGCAATTATAAATAACACAAAACTTACTTTATAAGGACCTGTTTATGTACATACAATTAGTATAAGTATTTTAATGTAGCTATCAAAAATGTCCTGCAACAATTCCTATGCTGCTGATGGCAAATTGAGTTGCCAAAACCAGTACCAGAAACGACATTCAATAAAAATGTGATGTTTTAATAACTTCACTATTTTGTAGTATTGAACAAGTGGAAAACCCTACCCTTATCTTTGATTGTTCTTTCTATAAGACTGTGCTCAATTAAAACTGTGCCTTCATGAAAGAACTTAATTTCTTTTCATAAGATTGTGTGTGCTCTAACTTGCATTCATAAACTGTACATTCATTTTATCGTGTTCAAGCTTAACGTGAGACTGTGGCTGAGTGACTTAATTTATTTTTTATAGAACTGTGCCAAAGTGAAGGTGTCCACTGAACCTCAAAGTCATAGCAGGTTCCAGATTTTGTATTACCCCATTAATTTCAAGTTCATCTACGAGTGTATCAGACGAAGATTACTTTCATATTTTGAACAGTGCTAACTTTCCTTGTCATCACAAACTGTGATTCTGAATTTATTAGAATTTTTCGAAGTGTGGAACTTGTGATTTTTACGAACAGTGTCGAGCAACAATCTTTAGAGCAGTGCGGTAGAGAAGTGTCGTATCAGATTCTATTGACATTCTGTGCGAAGTCCATATATTTCTCTACACCTTTTATGGCATCCGAGTGGAATAAAAGCTAATTAAATATTCCACGCTGCACACAGACATCATCAGACGTCAGACTCCCACGTTTGAGACTCATCCGAACTTCGAGAGTCGTCCGCCGTGGGATAATGTGGTGCCATGGTGCCGAGAAGAGTTCTATGGTGAGGGGGAAGGATTTCAACAACGGGGGACATCTGCGAAGCTGACGCCTCTCTCTACCTCTACTTGAACATTCAAACTCCAACTGATCATCTGTAAAGGTGATATAATTTGTCTGTTTCTGAATAAACATCAAGCTTCACTTAATAAGAACTTATTACACTACCCATCTCTCTCCGACTCTCTGAACATGGACCGTACACGCCCTGGCGTCAATCCATGCTCTCCACTGAACTAAGTACAGGCGTTCCTGTTACAATATGTTTCTTAAACGTAACTGACGATGTGTGTTTCTTACACGGAAGTGATGACATGTAAGTCAGTCCGTGTATTTTTAGACATGTGTTGGTTTATTCTGAATGAAATTCTTGAGAATTTTTGTAAATTTTAAATTTTTTATGCAAACACAGATGTATAGTTCACATTTCTAAGAATGTTTTTCCTTAATGTTTTACTATGTTGGTGTTCTTTAAGTGTATTATTTCTTTAGTCATTTCATTAATTATAATTGTAAACACTGATTTCTTTGTCTTTATCATAATTATTTTTATGTTCAAACCTAACTTTTAAGTTTAATAGCGCAATTTTTTAGCTCGTTTCCTCTTTATGACTGTTTTTTTCCTCGGTCCCCACAAAAACGTCCTAACCACTTTTGACTGTATAACCTCATAATAATACTTAACATAGCTATCTCGATACTGCTTCATAGCTGAAAGCAATGGGAAACTACAGCCATAACTAACTCCTGAGGACATGCTGCTTTGTCTGTATGAATGATATACTAATGATGCCCTGGTCAAATATTTTTGAGGTAAAATAGTCCCCCATTTGGATCTCTGGATGGGGACTGCATTCCGCGAATCGGAGCACGGAATGTTAGAAGTGTGAATAATTGTTGCAGGTTAGAGAATCTGAAAAGGGAAATAGATAGACTAAAGAAGTTAGATGCAGTTGGCAAGTTAAGTACGTTTGAAGGAAAAGCAGAATTTTTGCTCAGGCGTCTACAGAATTTTCTTCTTTGTTTCCAGTTTCCAGTCTTCTGAGTTGGGTTGTTAGGACCACCACAGTTTTTTATCATTCCATCACTCCATTCCTTCCTCCAATATTTCTTTCAATTTTACTCCTCTCTTCTCTATACTCTCCTTCACCGTATCTGTCCAACACTTTCTGAGCCTCCCCGTTGCCTTCCTCGCATTATTTTCTCCATAAATCCTTGCTTTGGAACTCCAGTGCTGTGGCCTCATTTAGTTCTATACCTCTTAAGTCGTTAGAAACTGAGTCGAACCATCGTGGTCTTGGTCTACCTCTACTTCTCTTACCCTCCATAACTAGAGTCCATTATCTCCCTATCCTCCGCCATTCGCCTCACATGACCCCACCACCGAAGCCGGTTTACGCATACAGCTTCATCCATCGAGTTCCTTCCTAAATTAGCCTTTATTTCCTCATTCTAAGTACCCTCCTGCAATTGTTCCCACCTGTTTGTACCAGCAATCATTCTCGCTACCTTCATGTCTGTTTACTTCTAACTTAGGAATAAGATATCCTGAGTACACCCACCTTTAACTCCCGTAAAGCAAAGTTGGTCTGAAAACTGACCGATGTAAAGATAGTTTCGTCTGGGAACTGACTTCCTTCCTACAGAATACTGTTGGAAGCAACTGTAAGCTCACTGCATTAGCTTGACTACACCTTGATTCAATCTCGCTTACTATATTACCATCCTGGGATAACACACAAGCTAAATACTTGAAATTATGAACCTGTTCTAGCTTTGTACCACCGAGCTGACACTCAATTCTGTTGAATTTCTTACCTACTGACATCAATTTAGTCTCCAAAGGCTAATTTTCATACCATACTCATCGCACCTATTTTCAAGTTCCAAGATATTAGACTGCAGGCTCTCGGCACTATCTCCCATTAAGACTCTGTCGTCAGCGTAGGCCAGACTAGTTACTACATTTCCACCTACCTGAATCCCTCTCTGCCATTTTATACCTTTCAGCAGATGATCATGTAAACTACGAACAGCAAAAGTGAAAGATTAGAGCCTTGTCTAACCCCTGTAAGTACCCTGAACCAAGAACTCATTCTACCATCAATTCTCACTGAAGCCCAATTGTCAAAATAAATGCCTATGATTGATTGTAATAATCTACCTTTCATTCCATAGTCCCACCAGTACGGCGAACATCTTTTCCCTCGGTACCCTGTCATATGCTTTCTCTAGATCTACGGAACATATACACAACTGCCTATTCCTCTCGTTGCATTTTTCAATTACCTGGTGCATACTGAAAATTTGATCCTGACAGCCTCTCTGTGGTCTGAAACCGCACTGGTTTTCATCCAACTTCCTCTCAACTACTGATCGCACCCTCCCTTCCAAGATGCCAGTGAATACTTTGCCTGGTACACTAATCAATGAGATACCTCGATAGTTGTTGCAATACTTCCTGTTCCCTTGCTTATAGATAGGTGCAATTACTGCTTTTGTCCAATCTGAAGGTACCTTACCAACACTCCATACTAATCTTACTACTCTATGAAGCCATTTCATCCCTGCCTTCCCACTATACTTCACCATCTCGGATCTAATTTAATCTATTCCTGCTGCTTTATGAAAATGGATTTTATTTACCATCCTTTCCACTTCCTCAAGCGTAATTTTACCAACATCATTTTCCTCCTCCCCACGAGCTTGGCTGTTCGCAACACCACCAAGATGATTTCCTTTTACGTTGAGAGGTTCAAAATATTCCCTTCAGCTTTCCAGCGATTCCCTGGGATATATTATGAGTTCACCTGAATTACTCAAAACACTGTTCACTTCCTTTTTCCCTCCCTTCCTAAGATTCTTTATTACTCTCCAGAAAGGTTTCCCTGCTGCTTGACCTAGCCTTTCCAGGTTATTACCAAAATTTTCCCTAGACTTCTTTTTGGATTCAACAACTATTTGTTTTGCTCTGCTTCTTTCATCTACGTACAAATTCCTGTCTGCCTCGGCCTTTGTTTGGAACCGATTCTGATAAGCCTTCTTTTTACATTTACAAGCTGCTCTCACTTCATCATTCCACCAAGATGTTCGCCTTTTCCCATCATTACACACAGTTGTTCCTAGGCATTCCCTTGCTGTTTCTCCTACAGCATCCCTGTATGCCACTCATTCTCTTTCTATATCCTGAACCTGCTTACTGGCTGAAACTTCTCACTAATCATATCCATGTACTTCTGTCTAATTTCGTTATCCTGGAGATTTCCTACATTTATTCGTTTGCAGACAGATTTCACTTTCTGTACCCTAGGCCTAGAGATACTTAGTTCACTACAGATCAGATAGTGGTCTGTATCATCGAAAAATCCCTGGAAAACTCGTACATTCCTAATGGATTTCCTGAATTTGAAGTCGGTTAAGATATAGTCTATTATGGATCTGGTACCCCTAGCCTCCCATGTGTAGCGGTGAATAGCCTTATGCTTGAAGAATGTATTCGTAACTGCTAAACCCATACTAGCACAGAAGTCCAGCAAATGCTTCCCATTTCCATTAGCTTCCATATCTAACCCACATTTACAAATCACCCTTTTGTATCCTTCAGTTCTATTTCCAACTCTCGCATTGAAATCACCAATTAGCACTATTCTATCCTTGCTGTTGACCCTGACCACCATGTCACTCAATGCTTCATAAAGCTCCACCTTCATCCTCATCTGCACCCTCACATGGTGAATACACTGAGACAATTCTCGTCCTAATTCCTCCAACTGACAAATTTTTCCACATCATTCGCTCATTTACGTGCCTAAAAGAAACTATGTTGCGTGCAATGGTATTCCTGATAAACAGCCCTACACCATACTCTGCCCTTCCCTTTCTAACTCCTGTCAAGTTCACTTTATAATCTCCTAACTCTTCCTCGTTATCTCCCCTTACTCGAATATTATTTACTCCTAGCACATCCAGATGCATCCTCCTAGCTGCCTCAGCCAGTTCTACTTTCTTTCTTCCATAAGCCCCATTAATATTCACAGCTCCCAATCAAATTCAGTTTCGTTAAGTCAAGTTGTCTCCAAGGATTCCCTCGCCTGTCAAATGGGAGTGGGACTCCATTACTCCCATAGGTCCGAGGCTTGCTTAAAATGTTCTGAGCTCGGTAAATTCAGGAAGCAGGATGCTACCCTACTTACATATAGTCCAAGTGAGAAAACGGGTTATAGACCACCGGTGAATTGTATAGTCCTAGCCGCCTGAGCACAAGGAGGGCCATGACTCAGAATATGTCCGAGATGCCCACTCCCATTCCATAGCAACTGGTATCTCAACTCTCAGGACCACTTACTAGGCCACCCAGCCGCTGCCCATGGTTCACGAACTAGGACATGACTACAGTAACCCACACCATGAACTCTGAGTGGAATCTAAATCCACAAACAGTTTAGTCTCACGGAATCTAAATCCACAAATATTTTACTCTCACATGCATTCACATTCAGCGGGACCTAAATACTCGGATACAACAACGGGAAATTTATAAGAACATTTATGGTATGGTAGACCTACCTTACTTTCATCTTACTGATTTGCAGAAGCTTCTCCATCAGTAGAAAATTGCTGTTGATTAAAAGATGCAGCAGTGGCAAATTTTGCCTGCCTGAGAAAACCTCTGTCACAGGTTTGTTGAAAGCAGTTGCCCCGTAGCCTTGATTTCACTGTCAACAACCTCTCCAAGTTTTCTATCACCAATAGATGACTTGAACTGTGTTCATGTTTTAGTCACCTGACTAAATAATATCCTCTCACATTCGGTGTTACTGTGAGGGATTGTTAAAATACTAAGAATAACACGAACTAATCTATCAGTGAAGTATGTTCAAACTGATGATGTTTTGGGTGAAGAAGTACATGGGACTAGTGACTAATTGGCTCTTTTCCTTGAAGGGGTATGTTTGTTTTATCTTCAGAATATAGTAAGTTTCAAGACTTCTAAGCTGACTTATCTTACCAGACTTCACTTCATAATTGAGCAGACTGGACAGAGGCTGCCACTCTTTCAAAACCCTGGATAAATATTTGCCCACAGAAAGTCACCGGGTGCACACATGATTTAAAATTTTCCTTGTCTCAACATTGTACAATTAGCTTTATCTCGCACCGACACAAACAGGTCTTAAGGCGACAATGGGATAGGAAAGGGCTGGGAGTGGGAAGGAAATAGCCATAGCCTTAATTAAAGGTGGAGCCGTAACATGTGTCTGGTGTGAAAATGGGAAACCACGGAAAACCTTCTTCAGGGCTGCTGCATGTGGGTTTCGAACTACTATCTCTGGAATGCAAGGTAACAGCAACGCGCCCCTAACCAAACGACACCAACTCACTCGGTCTGATTCCTTAGCTTTGTACATATGATGGCTTCCCCATAATCACACATTAAATTCAATAACACTTCTAATAACAATTAAGAACACTGTCACTACAACTTCAAACAATACAGGAGTACTATGGTATATAACAGGGGTGGCCACTAACCTTGCTTCTGGGAGCTGCAAATTTAAGATACAAAAAATTGGGAGCATGTTTAGAAAATGGTTTATAAAATGAAGACACATTTTTCATTTTATGACAAATGAAGGGACATTTATTTTCTACACTACACAGAACATTATTTTTCAGGTACACATCAATGAATGAGATTTTATTTTTGAGAAGTGCTTTTTTGAGTGTTCATTTTTGCTGTTAGTTTTTTGAAATTTGGCTGATAATTGGTAAGTGCAGTTCGCAAAAGTTCACTTAAATGTTCATCAGTTCGTTCAGATCGATATTTAATCGTTGAGTACAATGATTCACACACATAAGTAGTCCCAAAGATTGAGATAAGTCTCTTAGCACACACTTTTGTTAGTGGGTATTTTTCTTTTGGAACATTCTTCCAAAATTCGATGGTAGAAATGCCACTTCGTTTGAGTCCTTTTAGTCCTTCGTCCTCTTGCAGTTCTTGTAGCTCCAATTCTACAGTTGCTGTATGCTTTGTTATTGGTGATGAAACAGGACTGCCATCGCCCACAACATCAACAGAAAAAGGATTTTCCAGGAATGAAAATGAAGGTTTAAGTGATCTCAAATCATTAAATCTGCATTGATTTCTTCAGAAAACCAGACATTTTACTCCTGTAATCTTCAGTTTCCACCTGAACGTCAGGAAGGCTTTCAGTAATTTTCTTCAAACATTTGAAGTGAGAAAATTTTTTAGTCTGAAGGTCTTTCCCAAAAAGCTTCAACTTGCTATGAAAGCTAAATACAGTCTGGGCCAATTCAGAAATTTCTTTACAAGGAAGATATTGCTTTGAGCAGGGAAGTGTGTCAGTGAGCCAGTGTCGTGAGGTGAAGCCAGTCACGTTCACATATAGGCAGTAGCGAGTGTTGATACTGTACTGGCGTGAACGCGACTGGCTTCACCTCATGAGACTGATTCATTGACACACTCTCCCGATCAAAGCACTATCAAATGGAAGGCACCGGAACTATCTCCACCTCCCATGTCTTACCACTGACCTACAGCACTAATAACGTTAAGCCGCACATCACTGCTAATGACTGCCGCCAGCCCCGAGATGTCGTTAGATTCCATTATTTATATAATTTAATTTTACTCTAAGGTTGGTGTCGAGAGCTGCACAAGACTGACTCAAGAGCCGCATGCGGCTCGCGAGCCTCGTTGTGGCCAGCCCTGGTATATAAGATATATTGTCTCAAAACCTGACTATTGCTACAAGGCTAAATATTACACATCTATATTCCCTCACAGGAAGTATGTGAGTGAGACGATCGGTTTTTGATAAGCCTTCCGAAAATAGTATAAACTCATGCTCCATGCCTGCGAATCACTCGTGCACTTAGATGCTATTACTTACCAAAGGCACAGATTAATATATTGCATCACGCGTCCATGCGATTATCCGAAGCGCAATGCTATTTATCAATAGATATACCTGTAAAATAACCTCCTGACTGACTGATTCATCATTGCCGAGCCAAAACTACTGAACATAAAGAAATTAAATTTTGAGGATACATTTATACTACATTGTAGATGCTCAAAAGGAAGGATTTTTGAATATTCCATCACTAAGGGGGTGAAAAGGGGGGTGAATTTTTAAAATCAGGATATCTATATCTCAAAAACTTAACAGTTTAAAGGTCAAAATTGGTATTTGGATTTTCCATTAAAAAAAGAGAAACACATTTCTTGTTTTTGGAAAATCCACTTAAGGAGGGTGACGATAAGCAAAAAGGGTGGTTGAATCCTTTTTATGAGGATACTTACATCTCAAAAACTGAAGATGTTACTGACGTGAAATTTGGTGCATGGAATCTCCTTTAAAAATAAGGAAACACGTATGTTTTTTTGTTTTCTGAAAATCCACACAAAAAGGGGTGGGGGTGAAAAGAAGTGGAAATGAGGGTGAATTTTTAAAATGAGTATATCTCAAAACTCAAGATGTAAAAATTGGTATTTGGAATCTCCTTTAAAAATGAAGAAACGTACATCTTTTTCTTTTCAAAGAATCCACTTAAGGGGGTTAAAAGAAGTGAAAATTGGGTGAATTTTTTAAATTAGTATACAGTGGAACCTCGATTATCCGTTCCCGGAAAATACGTTTTTCCGGAATATGCGTTCAAATTACGTGGTCCCGCGAGCATCGTAATTAAATCACGTTGTAAAAGTCCCGCATTATCCGTTCCTGGAAGAAACGCTTTCCCGGATCAACCGTCCAGAAATTCCAGTCACATCAATGCTAAATCCTCGATCAATCGTTTTTTTAATAAACTGTATCTCACGAAAGGACGGCTATGGCATATTTATGGATCTTGGCGTTAACGCCCCGTCACTGCAATAATTAAAGCAAGTACTGTACCGGTACTAGAAAAGCGATCGGCGGTGAACTTGCATACGAGACCATCTTAGCATCGCATTCGGATGGTATTGTTTAGAGAATCTCGGAAAATCATAAAGCAGAGGGTGCCCACAACAATTGCAAGGAGACACGGCGCATTTCGACAGCTCTGCTTGAAGACGGAACGAGTTTCGTCATATGTTCGCACATATAAAACGTCCATATTATGTCCAGGGTTGCATGTTTATATTTTTACATTTTTTTCGATCATACTGCCGAAGAGGTTTTCGGCACTTTTCTCAGGGCATTGCAGAGTAACTGGGCTTTCAGGCAGGAATCGAAACTACTCCTTCTTAACACAAATTCAGAACCTTTTGATATTATCGTACATGATATGTTAGCGAGACCAAAACAGATGTTGCACCCTACATTAAAAAAAAAAAAAAAAAGGCCATGGGAGGTCTTGGGATTGCCTATTACTGTTTAGGTCCTGATGTAAGCCTGGGGATTTTATGTTTTCGTGTTAAAATACCAAAAACTGCAGTCGTTTTATTTGCGCACGTTACATTTTAAATGGTTGGTATCATTTCAAACTCGTACTGACATGTGCAGCGAGTGCGCTTTCCAGATGACCTCAAGGTCACGAATAACCGTAATTTCTGAAGTTTTTATATTTCTTTTATCTTTCCAATTTGATTGGATTTGTGACGCGCAGAATTGAATATAATGCATTCGAGAACTTTTAAGAATCGATACTTACATTCGAAACCATGTTTTCGAGTTCAACATAACCTTTAAAAGTCGATGTAGGCCTAATTTGCGCGGTACGAGATTTCCAGAAACTGACTACGAACAGTATACCGGAGACCAAATTACAATGAAAGATTAAGAAATGAACGGATTTTGCCATCATTTTGGGTGCTTTTGTATCTAATGTGCTTTATTTTATTAGATGAGAGAATTAAAAACTACTTGTGGTCGATTGTCGTTTGGCTTGGCGTTATTAGATTTTTCGAAGTTTGGCTAGCCTAATCAAAGTTGCTGAACTGAAAGAAGTTTTCACGGGAAACTGACGAAGATTCCCCTGTAAAACTGAATATAAAGTACCGAGATTTTGAACTCGCGTACCGGTAATTAATGCGGTTTCGCGGTCTAACATGCCCGCCTCTCGTCCAGAGGGCCCGGGTTCGATTGCGACCAGGTCAGGCAATTTTACCTGGATATAAGTCTGGTTCCAGGTCCACTCAGCCTACGTGAATACCTTTAATTGTGGAGCTATCTAATGGTGAGATGGCGACCCCGATCTCCAGAGCCAGGAATATTTGCCGAGAGGATTCGTCGCACTGACCATGCGCACCTCAATCTGCAGGCCATCGGGCTGAGCAGCGGTCGCTTGGCAGGCAAAGTCCCACTGGGGCTGTAGTTTGGTTTGGTTTAGGAGTTTTTGTAAGATTATAATTATACATACCGGTACCGGTATTTAATTTTTGTGATGTTTAGCCAAATTGTTGATAGTTTTCATTCATTCCCGGATTTTTCGTTTTCCCGTGTTGTACGTTTTATTTTCATGGTCCCTCGAAAAACGGAGAATCGAGGTTTCACTGTATCTCAAAAACTTAATATGTTATAGACACATACCTACCAACTTTCAGAAATAAAAAATAGGAAGATTTTTAATTCTTGGATTTCATCACATATATTACACCACGGTCTAGGTGAAAAAATGTCAGGCAGGATAAAAGGTATACACATCTACAGTTAAATGCGAATTGACCATTAAATTTAAAATCTTAAACCAAGAAAACCAAAAAATGGTTACAAGAAAATGTACCTAATCATTCTCATTTATGACACCTACGAATAATAAGATTTATGTCACACTGACACACGCAACAAACTGCATAATAGTTTCCTCTATCAGATGGTAAAATGAACGGAAATTTATAGGTATCTCTGAACACTTGCGTTTGTTATACTTTCTGGCCATAACGAGAAGAGAAAGTATCAGAAACTGTCACCACCACAACCCCCTTAAATATATTCAACTCATTGAAATCATGCACTTAAATACGCGAAACTACCACATACAAGAATTCAATATGTCCCATACATTATTAACATACGACTTTGACAGGGGGTGGGAAGAGCATAAAAACAAAATGCAAGGAAAAACACGTGGCCTACACCTCCGACGTAACTATGCACGGAAATAATGTTAACAGGGAGCGAATCACACAATAACAAACTCATTCTTTCGTTGCGATTAACGGAGTTCCTAGTGCGCGCTAGCCTCTCCTGCTTGCAGGACAATTGCCGTCCCGAATCCCTAGCTGTATGAAGATCACATGCTGCTGTGATGAGTGGGAAACACGATACACGAAGGCGATGGACGAAACACTCGCAAAATAAAGCATCATATAAATTTGCTTTAAAATTAGGTTTCGTAAATTACACAACCAAATAAGAATTTATCCTTTATCCTAGAGGAAGAGTATTGACCGTACTGGAGGTTATATCGGTAAAAAATCGGAAGAAGTAAAAATAAATTGGAAAATCGGAAGACGAGTTAAAAAACGGAAAGTTTCCAGGTAAATCAGAAGGGTTGGCAGGTATGTAGACATAAAAATTGCTATTTGAAATCATCTTTATAATGAAACTCATAATTTTTCCCGGAAAAATCCATTTAAGGGGTGGAAGGTGAAAAGGACTGAAGAAGTGGCTGAATCTTTTAATGGGGATACTTATATCTCAAACACAGAATAAGTTACAGACGTGAAAATTGGTATTTGGTACCTCCTTAAAAAGTAAAGTAACACCTATTTTATAATTTTTGGAAAACCCATTTAAGGGGGTGAAAAGGACTGAAAATGGATTGAATTCTTTTTATGAGGATACATATATCTCAAAAACTTAAAATGTTACAAACATGAAAATTGGTATGTGGAATCTCGTTTAAAAATAAACACACATTTTTTGTTTTCGTTAAATCCACTTAAGGGGGAGGAAAGAATTAAAAAATTAGGTACATTTTTAAAATGAGTATATTTACAGTATTATATCTCAAAAACGTACCGAAAGTTGGTATTTGGAATCTCCTTTAAAAATAAAGATATATGTATTTTTATTTTTGGATAATCCACTTAAAGGGGGAAGAAAAGAAGTGGTTGAGGAGTCTAATTCTGATACTTATATCTTGAAAACTGAAGATGTTAGACTCCCTACTTTAGGGATTTTCAGATAATGTCTTATTGCAGTACTGAGGAACGATTACTGTTATCAAATTACGAAATCCACACGATCGAAGCCGCAGGTAAAATCTAGTCAAGTAAAAAATTAAAATCACCCAATTTGCCTCCAAACGGCTCCTAAAATTTCTAGAAAAGTCACTAGTTGCTATCTTTAAAATTCTGTCAATAAATTACTAAAAAAAAGACTTCAAATCTAGCGACTAGTCTGTAGAATCGACTAGCCTGATACGAATGAACACTAACATACCACGCGAGAATGAGAGACTGACAATCGATGTACGTACCGCGATATACAGGTTTCAATAAACATCGATATTTCATTTGAAAGCAGCCAAAGAGTGAAGGACTTCTGGCCATTGGCGTACAAAGCTGAAATGGCAGAATTTGAATGTTTGAATTTCACCAAAAAAATCGGGAGGCAGGAAAAACTGCCGAAAATCGGGAGTCTCCCGCCTAAAATCGGGAAAGTTAGCAGGTATGGTTATTGTAATTGCTGAAGTTGTTAATCTAAAAGGTTTTCTTTCAATGATATGTAACGATTTTCTACATAGTCTTTATATTTCTCAAAGCTTTTTGTGAATGTACTTTGTGCTTTTATTGTAGTCTATTAATATATTATAAACCCTTTTCTTGTGGGGATTTTTTTTTTTTTGAACCACGAGCTATAAACTATCTTGAGTTTTGAATGAGCCAATAAGCTCTTGCTAAATCTTGTCATACAATTTTATTCTTATTCTAATCTGAAATTAGACCTTGTAAGTTAGATCATCCTCATAATTTCTTTGTTCCAGTAAGCCAGGTGCGGTTGTCTACGAGCCTCCTCCAGTCTGTCCTGTCCATCCACAAATGTTGTTCATGTATGCGATGCCCGTTTACATCTCTGAAGGTCCCTGAAAATCTGCTTCTCCCAAATATCATGAGGTCCTCCTCCTGGGTCTCTTCCCAGGAACACTGCGGTCGAAGTATGCTCGAGGAATCCTACGGGTATGCATTCTTTTCATATGACCATACATTGCAATTTCTTCACTTCGAGGCTCTCCAGCAAACTTCTTTCAAATCCAAACTGTTGTCAAATATCCACATTCCTTATTTTATCTATTTTTGTTTTTTGTACACAAGAACGGAAGGATTTCATTCTTGTTGCCTGAAGACGACTCTTTGTTGATCGAGTAAGAGTTGCTGCTTCCATGCGTCAATATAGGTATCAGATATATATTTTGCAGAAACTGATCTTGGAAATGAACACAAATGTTTCATCCCAAAGTATTTGATGTACAACATGACAGAATGTGGAAGATTTCTGTATTTTATTGCTAATCCCTTGATATGGTATTGTCTGAGGACAAAACACGACAGAACACTACTTAAGTACTGGAAGTTGTCTACAATATCAATCTTCTCATTTCCAATTCTTAGATGAACAATTGGAGAGTTTCTACTCATCACCAAGTGAACTGTCTTGGTTTTGCTGATTTTAAGACATAAGGTTGTAAAAGCTTCATGCCAAAGATCTAGTCTACCTTGTAAAGAAGATGATAATATGATATATATATATATTTTGCTATTTGTTTCACGTTGCACCAACACAGATAGCTCTTATAGCGATGATGGGATAGGAAAGGCCTAAGAATGGGAAGGAAGCGGCCGTGGTCTTAATTAAGGTACAGCCCCAGCATTTGCCAGGTGTGAAAATGGGAAATCATGGAAAACCATCTTCAGGGCTGCCGACAGTGGGGTTCGAACCCACTATCTCATGGATGCAAGCTCACAGCTGCGCGCTCCTAACCGCACGGCCAACTCACTCGGTAATGATATAAATTCTATTATTGCTAATGTTGAGGATTAAGAATAATATACCAGAATGTGGCGTTAAGATTTTCCTTTCACTCTTATATTTATTCTCCCCCTTTCTCTGACTATATCCTCTTACTTATTTTTGATCCTGTTATCTCACGATTCATGGCAAACTCTTAATATTTGAAATCTGTTGTTACCTGCACACCTATTTCGAGTCAGGTTTCGACCTAGCCTCCTTAGTTGCTTATTTTTTAATCAAAACTTACTTTCAGCTAAGCTTGGTTTACAGATCATGGAACTGTCTCTTAGTGATAATCAACATTGTAAATTACTTGTATCTAGGGTCTAGGCCTATGTATGGTGATTGTATGTATTGATATGTATTGGATTTGTGAAGTATTCTAACCTCAAACGCACTTCCGCTTCAGGACAGCCAGTGACACCTTCAGAATAGATTAATATATATTTAGCTTAAGAATAATCCCGCGAAGTCATAGACAGCAGAAGACTCTCGAAGTGATCTAACAGATGGCTCTGCCAGCAATTCAGTCACTTCTTGACAGCATCTAATGGAAAAATGGCAAATGCTGCCAACTTACATATGCCATTCTAAGGTGAAATATTCTACTACTTACCAAAATACAGCGATCCACCAGGCTTTGTGTGATACCATCAGCAAGCTTCTTTGCATTGCTTACCCTGAGCAAATCGTCCCCAGAGCCCACAACTACAAGACCTGTCTCCACTCTCATCCTCTCACGAATATCTTCCAGATCTTCCCGTCTGAGGACAAAAGAATTATAAAGAGCATTATTAAGTTGCTGTACTGGCCTTTTTTGTTGTAAAAAATCCCAACAATGTTTTAGTATATTATTTTTGTTCTTCGTCCACGTTACACCGCGTAGTTTTATGTACCTTCCCTACAGTTTGCCGACGTTTCGAATACGTTGCAGTATTCCTTCAAGGTGACTTAAGTACCCCTAATAGATACGAGGTAATCAGTTTCCCCAGGTAGCTAATATAATGCAATGTATTCAAAACGTCGGCAAATTGTACGGAAGGTAGATAAAACAACCTGGAAGAACGAAATGATTCAACAGACTGTGTAAACTTCAAATATACAAAATGTTCTAGTATTTCCAATTTCAACAGCAGAAGGTTTCAGCTTGTGACTCTAATAACAGTGTTCCTAAACATCATCAATGTGTTGGAAGTACTGCGCAAATAATAACATACATACATACATACATACATACATACATACATACATACATTATCATTATAAACTGTTATGCCTTTCAGTGTTCAGTCTGCAAGCCTCTGTGAATTTACTAAACGTTGCCACAATCCTCGATTTGCAACTAGTGTTGTGGCCTCATTTAGTTCTATACCTCTTATCTTTAAATCGTTAGAAACCGAGTCTAACCATCGTCGTCTTGGTCTACCTCTACTTCTCTTACCCTCCATAGCAGAGTCCATTATAATAATAACAAAGCATTTTAAATTCTAATTTGAATTGGTCGATGGAGAAAACCAAAACTTGACGTCTAAGAACAAGTGTCATACCAAATCATCACAAATAATGTTACATAAAAGGAATTACCTGTACCGTGTACAGTGGAATTTATTAAAGAAAACTTGATTTTCCTTTGCACAAAATAATAAAGAAACTCAAAAATGTTCCTTGTTTCTTACGATGGCCACAAACGCCATGACGAAGAGCCAACAGTCTCCGTCTCCTCCTCTTTTCGAGTTTTCTTCTATTTCACATTCCCCCTTGCTAACTGTTGAGATGTGAACCTCATGCCTATTGTTACGTGCTCAAGCGATCATCAGCCTTGTCGCAGCCCCTTCGTTATTACCTGAAAGGGGATGACTAAGCCAGCTTGGGAAGCTTCCCAGCCTGACTGAGGGCATGCCACGACCCTTCCTCTATTGTTCCCTTCATCTAGTTTTCCATGCGATTTCTGGAAAATATGACGGGAAGGTTTGATCTCCACCCAAGCCCTGAATGTTCTAGTGGCCCAACATCGAGGTATAAATATCCCCTGCGAGCAAGTTATTGTTGTGGGGTCAGAGAGACCAGTGTGTAGGTGGAGACGACAGAACGGAAGATATGCACTACCTGAGAGAATAGTGTGCTTGTGTATTTCTGTGGACTGAGTATTGCCGTGAGCCAACGAAAAAAGTTGCTATTGCGAGTGTGAAGGTAAATGGACCTGTGTTAACTCTTACAGTGCCAAGATGCCGATTTGATCGGCACCCTCTTATAAGTTGTGTAGTTATACAGTAGTTGCACCACAAATCAAGTAGAAAGAAGGTAGAATGTTTGTAATTCCTTCTTATTTCATTAGATGGCATGATCCATGAGCGCAGGACGTCTATAATACAATATAGCAGCCTCCTTGTTTGTTTATGTCCGCGTGTTGTGATTTGTTTTCAATAATTTTACGTTCTAATTGACGCATTTGAGTTATTTATTGTAATATATTAAGTTTACTATTATTTATACTGTAGTTATAGGTACTTAGCAAGTTATTTAGGTTGTAGTAAAGTTGTAAATAGTACATTTATCACAACAAGGCATGTCGTCACGCAGGAATATTTTAGGAGAAGAAATTGAGGAACTTTTGGGTTGCTTTGAAGATGCAAGCGACTCTAATTTTAGTGAAAGTGATGATTATAATGTTTCTGGGTCTTCAGATAGCATACCAGAGAATAATGGAGCCGTGCCATTAGCTAATGCGCTTACATTTCGTGTAATGTCAAAGAGTTATAGTGACAGTGCTAATGAAAATGACAGTGACAGTGCTAAAGAAAATGACAGTAACAGTGAATTAGATGATTCTTAGAATGAATGCATATTCCCTGAAAGTAATGTTGTCCATCCCCACCATTTTTATGAAATCCCAGGGCCAAAACATGTAAGCTTATCTCAACCTGATGCTCCACCCATAGAATATTTCAATCTGTTCTTTACGCTTTCATTCCTGACACTGTTAGTTGATTTTGTATGTTATTCTGATCTTCTGAACTGTTCTGTAGTAACGAATACTGCTACTAGACACAGTTCTCTTAAATAATTACTATTACTCTCCTAAAATTCATAAAATATCCAATGGTTGACAGGTTACACTGTTGGTGTCTTTCTCTCCACATGCTTAATGTTTTTGGAAATTAGTTTATAAACTGGAAAGCAGACCTACATTAACAATATAAATTGGTACAGTAGAAGTCCGCAATAGCAAGTATGGTATATAACGAGAACTCCGTTATAGCGACAATATCTTTATGTCCCTTAAAAATTCCTATATTAAACTGTGTGTCGTCCTTCGGTTACAACGAGAGACCTATCACTTTACAAGTGATCAGCTTTAACAGCTTCATTTCAAGTAATACTAATCCCGTATTGACTATAATCAATCAATGAATATTCAAGATAAACTTAAATATTATAATTAAGCGGTCCGCCTATTCAATACAATATATAATTTATTAATATCTAGGACATGTTTCGTCCCCTAAGGGACATCATCAGCTAATAATAAATTGATATTAATATATCAGAAATAAATATTAAAATTGGAAAGACACATTGAAATTTTTGACAATTTAAAATAAGATTTTCAAATTTTGTTAAAATTATAAGTCATAAGACAGGTAAAACAGTCAAATTGTCCATATTTCTCTTGTTGATGTTCTTGGAAAATACCAGTTTTGCTTATAAAATCTTAAAATATCATTTGTTATAAAAAGCACACTTGATTTGTATTCTTTGTGAGAGATTTGTTGCAAAACTTAATAAGCATTCCTTAGATGGTACCTATACTAAAATTTAAATGCTTCAGAATTTAAAGTCAGATTGGGGCCGTGATGGTAAAGTTCTGTGTGGTAATGGATATAATTTTATTCCTTATTATTGGCCCCGATGTGTGGAGAAGGACTCACTTCTACCGAGGTAAGTGAACCTCTAATCAAGTGTGCTTTTTACAACAAATGATATTTTAAGATTTTATAAGCAAAACTGGTATTTTCCAAGAACATCAACAAAAGAAATATGGACAATTTGACTGTTTTACCTGTCTTATGACTTACAATTTTAACAAAATTTGAAGATCTTATTTTAAATTGTCAAAAATTTCAATGTGTCTTTCCAATTTTAATATTTATTTCTGATATATTAATATCAATTTATTATTAGCTGATGATGTCCCTTAGGGGACGAAACATGTCCTAAATATTAATAAATTATATATTGTATTGAATAGGCGGACCGCTTAATTATAATATTTAAGTTTTATCTTGAATATTCATCGATTGATAGACCTATCACTGACGCATCCGTTATTACGAGCGATTAAGCGAGCGCGATTTTTTCCGTTCCCGATATTTATGCACCCTAACGATTATATTGCAAGCGATCGATTACCTTCGGTATCGTTTCTTCCCTATGTCCACTAGCAAGTTTTCTCGACATTCAAAGGCGAACGTCGGATGCTAAATGGTTTATTTTGTCACCTATTCAATACATATAAATTTTACATTTAGGAATTTATTTTAATTCCGCTTGAGACCCATCGACTGCTGTTCTGTAAAGAAAATTCGAAATGAAAGAGGACAATTTCATAATATATGTGTAAATAACGTGTCCGATAACGGTTGTTAACTCGTTAAAAGTAAAGGCTGACTAAAAGACCGCTTAATTTTAAGGCTAAATACTGCAATTTAGTAAGAATGGGATACACCTCGAGATATGGTAGAGAGCATAATTGATTTCAGAGGTTAGTTTATATTTTCTCGGGTCTGGATAAATTACAGAAAAGCTATTATGAACATTTATAGCGAGAAGGTTATCATTTTTCTATTGGCGCATGAAGTGCGTTTTCATTATACGTATAATACGGATAAGTTAGGATAGGTGAAGCTGTCTGAATAAGAAAACTGAAACATTTGCTACAAATTGCAATCGATCATGTTCGGTACAGTCTAGTTTTCTCACTATGTGCATTTGCGAGCTCTCTCGTCGACATTCGAAGGCGATGTTGGAGTCGATTAGTAATACCCGTTGACTGCTATTCTCTAAAAACAATTTGAAATGAAAGAGGATAACACGTTTTCGTAATAAATGCGTAAATAACGAGGCCGATAGCAGTTGTTAACTCGTTAAAAATAAAGACTGAGGTAAACGATCTCTTAATTTTAATATTACATATGGAAATTAAGTAAGAATGTGATACACCTCAAGATATGGCAGAGTACATCACTGATTTCAGGGGATAGTTCATAAATCTTCTCGCGTCTAGTTAAATTTCGGAAAGGCTATTTACATGTAATATTTTAGCGAGGATGTTATCATTTCTCTACATGTGTTTCAACTATGTTTTCATGATACATATACAGTTAGGTTAGGTGACGCTGTTTGAAGAAGAAAACTGAAGTGTTTGTCACAGAAACCTCTGGAACGATACCGTATTTCTCCGAATCCAAGACGACGTTATTTTTCTCTCAGAATCTCATGTGAAAACTCACGGTTTTCTTGCAATTGCGGCCTAACAGTAAGTTAATGGATACCACTGGCAACTACCGCGGTAACTACGCTGCTTCTTTCCAGTCCCGCACGCCCCGCACAAAACTCACTGACAATAAACGACCGCCTCTTTATTATACACGGCTAGCCGTGACAACCGGATGTACAGTGCCTGTGTGTAACGTCACTGGATCTCGGGAAATAGTGAAGAGAGAATGACGTTCTATTAGCCTCTACAAAAACGTTTCTCAAATCTGCAGAATGGCATCAAAACATGCGAGCCTTCGAATTCTTAGACAGGCCGGCTACTCAGTGGCAGAGTTATAATGCGTCTATTGTACTTGACGCTTAGTAAAATTAAGTTTTATAGACAGCAGGAATATTTTCGTGATGGATATGTCATATTGCAAAGATACGTGGAAAAGGTATTGCCGGCAAATTTTCAACGGATTCTCGTCAATATTATGATGCCAATTTTAAGTTAATGGTTATTAAACACTCGGAAATGTAAAGTAATTGTGCAGCCGCAAGAAAATACGGCATAGGTCTAACTAAAACCAATATCTGGGGTTAGCGTGAAGACAAAGAGCTAAAAAAATGCGAACTGTACAAAGAATGCATTCAGTAGTCCGCAACAAGGACGCTTTAAAGAAGTCGAAGATGAAACTTTGAGGTATGTGCATGAAAATCGCAAGGAAGGAATGGCCATACCGTGGCGCAATAAACTAATTCGTTGACTTTCAACGTCCGCGATTAGGCCTATACATCGCTAGGCAGCAAGCGAGACGTGCGTGTAGCGGTAGCCGGTTATAAGTGATGCTAAGTAAAAGTAACAGTTTTATAGACAGCAAGAATAATTTCCTGATGGATCGTCGTATTGTAGAGCCACACGGAATAGGTATTGCCGGTAAATTTTCAACGGGTTCTCTTCGGTATTATTATGCCAATTGTTAGTTAATGGTCGTTAAACCCGCGGGAATAAAGAAGAACTGCTTTATGCAGGTTAAGCTGCGAGAGGACCGGACCATCCCAGCAAGGACCGAGGTGGACGCATTTCAGCAATCCTCCCCTGGTCACCAGCAAGTGGATGGAGCTGCTGGAGATTTCACCGCCATTGTGGAGCCGGAATATCAGAACAGTCAAACAAAGGGATTACTGATTGCCAAAACCTTGAACAGCACTTCTCATCAGCCTTACATTCGACTATCCAACTTAAATGACTACGACATCGCCATCCACCATGAGCCCATGGTATGGATAGCTCGCTGCAAAGCCGTTGAGTCGGATCGGCCAGACACAGGAGTGATAGCAGAGTGGAACTTGCCGAGGCCCTGTGGAAGGTGTATGAAAAATCCATCGACAACCTAGAACACGGACAACTGCTGGGGTCGGCTGGACGAAACTCGTACAACATCGGATTGATGTGGGTGGCATCGCACTGATCAAGGCTCTGTTTCGACGTGTCCCGCTTGCGAAGCAATACAAAGTGGACCAGATGATCGAAGAAATGAAAGAACCAAAAGTAATAGAACCCTCGGAAAGCCCTTGGAGCTGCCCGGTAGTATTGATGAAGAAGAAGGACGGCTCTACTCGATTCTGTGCCGACTACAAGAGTAAATGACGTCATGAAGAAAGACAGCTACCTGCTACCTCGGATCGATGACACTCTGGATACAATATCAGGGGGTTGAAGTGGTTTTCTACGCTGGATCTGAAAAGTGGTTACTGGCAAGTGGAGATTCATCCTGAAGACCGAAAGAAGACTGCATTTTCAGTTGGACATGGTCTCTGGCAGTTCAAGGTTATACCATCCGGGCTGTGCAACACCCCGACAACGTTTGAGAGGCTGATGGAGACTGTGCTAAGAGGGCTGCACTGGAGGACGTGTCTGATTTACTTGATGACGTCATCGTTCTCGGAAACACCTTCAACGAGCACTTGAGGAATTTGAGGGAGATACTGGGAAAATTGAGAGCAGCCCAGCTGAAGTTTAGCTCAAAGAAATGCCAGCTCTTCAGGAAGGAAATACAGTACCTCGGCCATATCGTCTCAGAGGAAGGAGTCCGAACGGATCCTGAGAAAACCATGACGGTGAGGGAGTGGCCAGTACCTAAGGACAAGTCTCAGCTTCGAAGCTTTGTGGGTCTCGGCACCTACTACCGTCGATTCGTCAGGGGGTTTACGAACATTGCTAAGCCGTTGCACCGTCTTACGGAGAATTACCAACGGTTCACCTGGACAGAGGAATGCCAAAAAGCTTTTGACCACCTGAAGCATGCACTATGTACAGCACTGGTATTGGTATATCCCAGAGCTGGGGTGAAATTTGTGTTCGACATGGATGCCAGCGAATTTGGTATTGGGCGCGTCTGTCTCGGATCATGGACAACGAAGCGCGCGTAGTTGCATACTTCAGTAAGGCCCTCTCCAAATCAGAAAAAAATTACTGTGACACCCGGAAAGAGTTGCTGGCCATTTGAAGGCCATCAAGCATTTCCTTACGTACCTGTATGGCCAAAAATTCCTCATCAGAACTGACCATGCATCACTCAGGTGGCTTCTAAATTTCAAGAAACCTAGTACACTATGCTTGTATGTACTGTATATAAAAATAACTGCTATCCATCAATGAATACCCATTTTTGTAAAACATTTACAATCCTTCCACTTTCAATCAATAGAATGAAACAAGAAGAAGAGTTGCCAACTGCTCCCTATCAAAATTTTGTCTGCTTGCCACAACACAGAAAAAAATCACATCAAGAGATATGAACAATATGAAGTTGCATGAAAATAATTATAACACCTATCAATGTTACTGAGTGAAATAAAAAATCAATTATCTCAGCAGTCAACAACGCATCACGGGGACACATTGCTTGGTTTTCAAGATTTTATCCCTTATGGACGGAACTTTTCAAAAATGTCTTATTAGCCTAAAAAGGAACGGAGAAATTTTGTGAACTGTAGCAGAGGAATATGGCATTAGTATCCCTATTGTATCAGACTAAATTAATACGAAGAACATACTTCGAAACTGCCTAACAAAAAAGAACACAATGAAAACATCACAAAACGATAAAGCGAATGAGGATGCATTTTTATGATTTACTCAATAACAAGGAGAAGAGGCCGAAGGAGTGGCTTATCCAGGCCAATTATTCAAGAAAAGGCAAGAGTACTTTGCGAAATGTTGGGTGAGACAGGTGTAGGATTCAACGCTAATGCTGGATGGTTTGAGACATACAAAGTGCAGCCGTATATGATTCCTTACTGGTGTAACCAAAGAGACAAATTGTTGGGAGCAAAGATTAAAGCCGTGATGTGAAGAAACAAAAAAAATGAAAATACAGTAGAACCTCGATAATTCGAAATCGGTTAATTCAAAATCCTGCCTAATTCGAAGAAGCTCTTGTTCCCGGAAACATGAGATAGAGTTTTGCATGTTATTTAAATTGTTTAATTCGAAATACGGATAATTCGTAATTCGAAGTACAATGTCGGCCCCATTACCGAAATTCAGACCTTTTTAATTCGAAACTGCCTTTACATTTTAAAACAATAGTATGTTACAGAGTAATTTCAACTCGAAATTTATCCGCTCCGCGTCATAATAGAACGTGCGTTCCGGAACGTGGAAGGGTAGCTTTCCGCACTTACACTCACTTCGGTGGGTCTACAGTGCGCTTCATGATTGCTAAGTTGAATGAAATCTGAATTCTTTTGTATTGAACCCTTTAAGGAACACCGTAATATCACGCAACAGGCAGTGTGCGGAAAAACAGAATCCGCGAACACTGGCGATGCCGACAGTTGTCGAAAAAACGTAAATCATATAATAAATTCGTAGGCACCGAACAATATTGTCATTGCCGGTGAAACTGCATTGCTTTATTTTAAAGTAAGCCCAAACGGTCTTATGGTTTGAAATGGGTCATAGTAGTGCGTTGCAATGCACATGGGATGGAAGCGAGAAACTTTATCCCCTCGTCATAGGAAAGTTCGATAAACCACAACGTTTTAAGGGCGTCGGGCACTTTCCATGCCAGTACAAAGCATCTAAAAATGCAAACAGTACAGAAATCCAAAAAATAATGCATTTACACAGGGGGACCGGCATAATTTATCCTCGTCTTTGAATTGTGTGATTTTTTTTTGCTTTCATTGCGTGAGGTTATGTTTGTCAGTGATTATCCGAGTGCATTATTTGAACATTGTAAATGCACCTTGTTGGATACATTTCGGAAACAGTTTTTTCCATGGCATTTGAAAGGTTTAAACTGTGAATCGAGGTGATCGCATGTATTAATGGGTCTTAGAATACTTTGTGACGCGGCAAGTGTTTACATTTCTGAAGTACGAGAGAAGTGCTATGGCGGGAAATCGTACACGAATAAAGTCATAGAAAAGTTCGATTTTAAGGGCATCGGGTACTTCCTTTGTAAATACAAGGCATCTAAAATGCATGCAGTATAGTAATCCAATTAATAAAGCATTTGCACATGGGAGCCAGCATAGACTTCTCCTCGTCTTTGAATCGTGCTCTTTTTTATTTTTCTTTCGTTGCATGAGGTTATGTTTGCCAGTGAGATATCCGAGTGCATTACTTGAATACTGTAAATGCACCTTCTTGGATACATTTTGGAACTAGTTCTTTTTTCATGGCATTTGAAGGGTATAAACTGTGAATCAAGGTTAACTGCATGCAGTAATGGGCCATAGAATATTTTGTAACGCGGCGAGGGTTGGTACTTCTGAATTGCGAATTGGCGGTTAATTCGAAATCACGTAATTCGAAGTCCGATTTTTGAGTCCCAACGACTTCGAATTAACGAGGTTTTACTGTATAGACATTAAAGTTCTGGGGTGGGTTAGAGAAGCAAGAGACAAAGGCAATGATGTAAATCACAAAATGATGCAGTTCAAAGCAGTGAAATAGAATGAAGTCTTGGTATTGCAGGGAAGGATTTTAAAAGCAAGTAGAGGTTGGTCAGAAAGTTTCAGGCACCAAAATGGACTAAGTTTGTAGAGAAGGACATCACAGTGCCAGCGGCTCCCATCAGATTATACAAAGTGATTAAACTTCACTACTTTGTTGTAAGACTTCAGACATTGCAAAGCTATGTGGTCTTGAACTCTTTGCGGCTCTGTGCAGCTGTGACAAGGTGTTTAGCCATGTGACCAGTCAGCTGTGGTAAGGTAGGAAGGGCATGATAAAAAACGTTACTGATTAAATGTGCCATATCACTTTTTGGGTAAATGAAATACAGTAGAAGTCCGTTATAGAGAGAATTCATAACGGCGAAAAATTAACTCGCTATAACGGATTCTCGTTATATCCGATTTTTGTATAAAAGTCGGAAAACCCTTCATGCACTTAAAAATCTGTATGAAACGGCAATCAGTTTGTTCAAAACTTGCGTTTCCGTAGATGATATTCACACGACGGCTTACTTGTTTGTTATTTTTCGTAATCCGATACTACGTGAAAGTGTATGTTTAATTTCATCCTGAAAAAAATATAGTACCGTATATCTCCGAATCAAGATGAACCCCACTTTTTCCTTCAAAAAATTTAAACCAGGCTCAAAAAGAAGTTTGTAAAATCATATGAATGCATTGTCTTACAGTGGGCCTACGCATTTTTAGACTATTTTTAGACGCCGAACATTGACTTTACGCCGTATTTCTTTATTTTTGGCGGCTACACAATTATTAATTTCCGCGGGTTTAAGAACCATTAACTCAACATTGGCATCATAATACCGAAGAGAACTTGTTGAAAATTTTCCGGCAATACCTATTCCATGCGTCTCTACAATACAATGATCCATCAGGAAATTATTCTTGCTGTCTATAAAACTATTACTTGTATGCAGCGTCAGATATGACCGGCTGCCGCTACAAGCACGTCTCGCTTGTCGGGTTCGGCCAAATTCAACGGCTAGCGATGTATTGGCCTAATCCCGAACGTTGAAAGTCAACAAAAGAGTTTATTGCGCTACGGTATGGCAATTCCGCCCTTGCGTTTTTCATGCACGTACCTCACAATTTCATCTTCGATTTCTTTAAAGCGTGTTTGTTGCGGACCACTGAATGCATTTTTTGTACAGTACGGTACGCATTTTTTTTAGCTCTTTGTCTTCACGCTAACGCTATTGGCTTTAGTTAGGCCTATGCCGTATTTACTTGCGGCTGCACAATTATTCTACATTTCCGAGTGTTTAATAAACATTAACTTATAATTGGCATCATAATATCGACTAGAATCCGTTGAAAATTTGCCGGCAATACCTTTTCCATGTATCTTTACAATACGACTATCCATCACGAAAATATTCCTGCTGTCTATAAACCTTAATTTTACTAAGCGTCAAGTACAATAGACGCGTTATGACTCTGCCACCGAGTAGCCATGGCTTTTCTAAGAATTCGAAGGGTCGCATGCTTTGATGCCATTCTGCAGATTTGAGAAACACACAGGCTCTGTACAACCGGTTGTCGCGGCTAGCGATGTGTAGTAAAGAGGCGGTCGTTTATTATCAACGAGTTCAGTGCGCGTGTGAAAAGAAGCAGCGTGGTTACCGCGGTAGTTGCCAGTGGTATCCATTAACTTACTGTTAGGCCGCGAATGCAACAACCCTTGAGTTTTTGCATGAGATTCTGAGAAAAAAAAAGTCTTGGATTCAGAGAAAGGTTATCTCTCCAGAGATTTCTGTGGCAAACACCTCAGGTTTCTTCTTCAAACAGTGTCACCTAACCTAACCGTATATGTAGCCTATCATGAAAACATATTTGAAACCCATGTAGAGAAATAACCTCCTAGCGACAAATTGACATGTAAATAGCCGTAACTAGACGCGAGAAGATATGAAATATCCTCTGAAATCTGTGATGTACTCTGCCATATCTTGAGGTGTATCACATTCTTACTTAATTTCCGTATATAACATTAAAATTAAGATATCGTTTACTTCAGTCTTTATTTTTAACGAGTTAACAACTGCTATCGGCCACGTTATTTACGCATTTATTACGAAAACGTGTTTTCCTCTTTCATTTCGAATTTTCTTTAGAGAACAGCAGTCAATGGGTATTACTAAAAAACTCTAACATCGCCTTTGAATGTCAACGAGAGAGCTCACAAATGCACATTGAGAAAACTATACTGTACCGAAGATGATCGATAGCATTTTGTTACAAACGTTTCGGTTTTCTTATTCAACAGCGTCATGTATCCTAACTTAACCGTACTATACGTATGATGAAAACACACTTCAAGCGCCAGTAGGGAAATTATACCTTTCTCGCTAAAAATGTTCATAAAACCAGACGCGACAAAATATAAACTAACCTCTGAAATCAATTAAGCACTCTGCCATATCTCAAGGTGTATCCCATTCTTACTTAATTGCAGATTTAGCCTCAAAATTAAGCGGTGGTTTAGTCAGCCTTAATTTTAACGCGTTAACAACCGTTATCGGACACGTTATTTATGCATTTATTACGAAAATATGTTCTCTTTCATTTCGAATTTTCTTTACGGAACAACTGTCGACGGATATTACTAATCGACTCCGACATCGCCTTCGAATGTCAACGAGAGAAATCGCTAGTGCACATAGGGAGGAAACGATGCCGAAGGTAATTGATCGCATGCAATATCATCGCTGGGGTGCATAAATATCGGCAACGGAAAAAAATCGCGCGCGCTTTAATCGCTCGTAATAACGGATGCGCCAGTGATAGGGTTCTCGCTGTAACCGAAGGATGATACACAGTTTAATATAGGAATTTTGAAGGGACAGAAAAATGTCGTCGGTATAACGGAGTTCTCGTTATATGCCATACTCGCTATAGCGGACTTCTACTGTATAAATAACTATTCTGTGTGTTCATTTCAAGATGCTAGATGTTCCCTTTTGTGCTTTTAAACCATGCCAACTTAACCTATATTATGTGAAATTAATAAAGAGAAAAAGGTGTGTGGTTTTCTTTTATAGGCAAATAAATAAGGTATTCTCAAGTTATCTTTGTCCGTGTCTTATTCATTTTCAGGTTTGTAATTTCCTGATTAGTTGACAACATTCAACAATTCTGAAAAACTAAGCCTATTAAACATCTTCATTTTTGCACTTACTGAGCAGTGGCAGCATTCTCTCCGATGACAAAGAGAATGGGAGAAGGAAGATCTAGTAGAGTATCATTAGGTTCTCCTCTCTTGCCTTCCACAGTGTTCACAGCGAAGCCCAGGCACACTACAGCACTCACAGGTTCTACAAGAGCGATGTGACAAGCTGCTGAGGCACCTGCATTGCAACCAACCAATATAATGTGCCTTCCAGGATACTCTGCCCGCAAATGTGCTACTTTCACTCGTGTGGCACACATCATCTGATCAAGGCAGCTGGACAGAGACATTTTGCTAGTTTCGGGATCTGAAACAGAGAGAGAAAAAAGACATTTTAAGTCTTACTGCATTCTGCAAGCATAAGGTCCATTAATAGAACAAATGAATAGTTCATTTATAAAACCACGTAAGTCACAAAAAGTATTTTGACCAAGCTTGATAGCTGCAGTAGCTTAAAGTGTGGCCATTATTCAGGAGATAGTGGATTCGAACCCCACTGTTGATAGTTCTGAAGGTGGTTGTTCGTGGTTTCCCATTTTCAAACCAGGCAATTGCTGGGACTGTACCTTACATAAAGTCACGGCCACTTCCTTCCCACTCCAAGCCCTTTCCTGCTCATCGTCGCCATAAAACCTATGTGTGTCGATGTGACAAAGTAACTTGTTTTTCAACAGAAGTATTTTGAGAAAAATTTTCACAGGAGAATTATGAATTACAGTGTGTTTTTACATAATCAGCTAAAATGCACTGCTGTAATAGGACTGCTGATAGGAGAACAAGGTGCTAACACCTCATTCAAAATGTTTTTTGTAAAAAATATAATATTCCAACTTCCATAAAGCCTGTTGTACACAATGAAATATTTTGTCAAATTCAAGACTTCATACGAATTTTCAATATTGACAAGTCTTCCTATCAAATCACTTGCAATACTTGACAAGTCTTGTGAAGTCTTCAAAGTCTTGAAAGTGAATTAGAACATGTTCTAATCGATCAAAGAATTGCCAAGTCTTTGACAAAATTGTCCAATAATACCAATACAATGACCAATGGAATTTGAGTATTAACGGTGCGCGCTATGCCACTAGGCATTCTGGGATATTCGATGATGCTTGTTGTTTTAAGGGGCCTAACATCGAAGGTCATCGGCCCTCTGGGATATTCGAGACGGGAATCAAAACAACAAAAATGGCTTTCTTCGTAACTGAAGTTTGTTGTGTGTGTATTAACTACTAAGTATGAGGCACATCCCTGCCTATACTCAGTGAACTCCGTAGAGTACCACAACAAAATAAATAAAACGACAGTGTGCGGAGAGATTACAAAAGAAATATCTCCAGGAAGTGGACAGCTTTTATGTTTATTACTGTACGGTAACCTATAATAAGTAAACAATGTCTGCAAATATTGATTTATGACGATCTTTGCATATTATTATTATTATTATTATTATGGAATTCCTAATATGTATTCATGTAATAAGATATGAATTTCCATTGCAATGCTATCATATTTATTCAATTACTGTGAGAACTCATACTGCAATTGAGACAATGTTCCCCACACCATCCAGCATGCCCAAGAAGAAAATTTGAGGGAACTATTCAGGATATACATAGTGCCACCGATGAAGTTGTGAACTGGCTGAATACACTGGACATTACATTTTATTTTACCTCATCTGTAAATACTGTATATAGCTTATTGTAATATGTACATTTCCAATGTATCCTTATTTTGCCATACGAAATAATAATAATTACTGTGAGTAAATGCAATATAACATGCCTCTGCAAATGACGTTATGGCAGTAGATACATTGCAAAAATAATGAAGAGAACAACCTTAAAAAATTTCCCCATGTAAATTATGGTTTATTGAGAGTTTCTCTTCTTTTCAAGAATGTATCCCACTGCTAGCCCAAGAAACATTTGCCACAGAAGCCACTGGAGTGATACTACAATTTTTCAAAATGAAATTGAACATACGTGTTCACTTTGTCTTGGAATCAGAAAAATAACTTACAAGTAAGCCATAGTATGGAAGTCTGCAAAAATGCACGTTTTGAACAAACAGATCGCTGTTCCATACCTATTTTAATCATCATAAATCAATATTTGCAGACATTGTTTACTTATAGGTTACCGTACAGTAATAAACACAAAAGCTGTCCACTTCCTGGAGATATTTCTCTTGTAATCTCTCCGTACACTGTCGTTTTATTTATTTTGTTGTGGTACTCCACGGAGTTCACTGAATATATGCAGGGATGTGCCTCAACGTAACCCCATATGTATCATGAAAACATATTTCAAGCACCAATAGAATAATGACAACCTTTTCGCTATAAATTACTCGGGAATAGCCTTCCTGAAAATTAACCTGACGCAAGAAAATACAGTGAAACCTTGTAGTGCGTTCCTCATTAAGAAGATTTCCCGCTTAGCACATCGTAAGTTCGAAGTCCCAATTCATGTCGTACTAAATCTATTTAAACAAACGTCACTTATCACGTCACAAATTTTCATTATTACGGCTCAGTACGATCATATTTTTCCCAGACCTGAAATTGTTCTGTGTCATCCCTTGTGAAGGAATGTTATTTTCGAGACAGATTAGAGTCCTCGCCACAGGAGCCAAGTCGGGGAATGTTACGCAAAAACGGGAAATGGCCTTGAATTCTGGAAATTAGAGAGAAAATTATAGCTTTGGGAAGCAAATCATTAGCCTCAGGAGAGTTCAGTTTTGCTTTTCGGTTTTCATTGATACAGTAAAACCTCGTTAATTTGAAGTTGTTGCGAAGCAAAAATCGAACTTCGAATTATGTGATTTTGAATTAACCGGCCAACTCGTAATTCAGAAATACCAACCCTTGCCATGTCACAAAATATTCTAAGACCCGTTACTGCATGCAATTAACCTCAAGTCACAGTTTAACCCTTTCATATGTCATGGGAAAAAAACATTTCCAAAATGTATCCAACAAGGTAGCATTTACAGTATTCAAATAATGCACTCGGGTAACTCACTGACAAACATAACCTCACGCAACGAAAGAAAAACAAAGCATGATTCAAAGATGAGGAGAAATCTATGCTCGCTCTCTTGTGCAAGTGCTTTATTCATTGGATTACTGTAGTGTATGCATTTTATACACTGCGTACTTGCACGGGAAGTACCCGCTGCCCTTAAAACATCGTGGCTTATTGAATTTCCTCTAACAAGGGATAAAAGTCTCTTGCTTCCGTCTGCATTACAATACTGTACAGTACGATTTCCTGCCATTACACTTTTCTTGTAATTCAGAAATGCCAAACCTTGCGGCGTCTCAAAGTACTCTAAGACACATTAATGCATGTAATCACCTTGATTCACAGTTTAAACATTTCAAATGCCATGGAAAATCCTATTTCTGAAATGTTTCTAACAAGGTGCATTTACATTATTAAAATAATGCACTTGGATAAATCATTGGCAAACATAACCACATGCAACGAAAGATAAAAACACACAAT
Source organism: Anabrus simplex (assembly GCF_040414725.1). Taxonomy (NCBI): domain Eukaryota; kingdom Metazoa; phylum Arthropoda; class Insecta; order Orthoptera; family Tettigoniidae; genus Anabrus; species Anabrus simplex. The sequence goes on along the minus strand of NC_090265.1, from coordinate 690,205,853 downwards.
TCAGAGGCGAGGACAAATTATGCTGGCTCCCCTGGCAAATGCTTTATTTTTTGTATTACTATACTGTTTGCATTTTTTAGATGCCTTGTGCTTGCAGGGAAATCACCCAATGCCCTCAAAACATTGTGGCTTACCGAACTTTCCTATGACGAAGGGATAAAGTCTCTCGCTTCCGTGTGCATTGCAACACAGAATAAAGATCCCCAACCCTTGCACAGTTTCCCGGCTGACACTTCTCTCCTTTAAAACCATAAATCCGTTTGGGCTCAGGATAAAAAAAAATTTTTTAAAATGAAAAAAGCAGTTTCATCGGCATTGACAATATTGTCCGGTGCGTACAAATTTATTATATGAGCCACGCTTTTTCGCCAACTGTCGGCATCGCCTGTGTTAGCGGGTTCTGCTTCTCTGCACACTGCCTGCTACTTGATATTGTGGCATTCCTTAAAACGTTTAATACAAAAGAAGTACGATTTCACTCAAATCTAACAAATATGAAGCACACTGCAGACACACCAAAGTGAGTGAAGGTGCGGAAAGCTGCCCTGCACATTCCAAAAAAATGTGTTCTATCATGATGCGGATAAATTTTGAACTTAAATTACTCTGAGAAATACTATTTTCTAAAATGTAAAAGGCAATTTTGAATTAAAAGTCTGAAATTCGGTGATGGGACCGACACTGTTCTTCGAATGACGAATTATCTGTATTTTGAATTAAACAATTGAAATAACATGCAAAACTGTACCCCATGTTTCCGGTAACGAGTTCTGTGTTGAGTGACACAGTGCAGGGTAGCGAATATTTGTTGCGTGATGGAGTACGTAAGGATTAGGAACATAATCGTGTGAAGTTGACTAGCGTGGTGCGTATTTGTCTTGTGGTAGCCCTGTTATAGATACTGAAAAAGTCATGAAATCACTTACTAATGAAGACAAAATCTAGGAAGTGGACAGGCATCCACATCTTTCAACTGGGGCGTGTATGGTGAAACTCGCACCTTCGAGTTTTGACTCGAGTTGATCGAAGTGTTGTGGCATTCATGATGACAGTCACTCTCGCACAAAGCCAAAGTTTAACCTCCAAATTCATGGCTGAAGAGTGACCAGAAAACAATGTTTAACCCACTGGTCTGAAATATAAGGCTTCAGCTGACATTTGTTTTAGAAATTGTGTGATCTGCAATAATGCGCTGATACTTTTATGGGGCCCCACTGCAAACGTTTTTATATGTGTTGTCAGGTGTTTTACAGACCTTTCAATACACCATTTTTATTTAATACATCCCAGTGGAAAAGGTTTTCATATTTGTTCTCTAGTCTTTTTTACACCTTTTAATACTCTCACCACATCTTTAGAAATGGGAGATAGCCTATACCTTTCACTGTACCCGTGCATACATGACAAATGCATGCATGTTAGAAAAAAACATATCAAGTGTTTACATATTCGTGTTGGATTGCTTTTATCTGTGTATTCAATAATACGTTCTCCCTTGACACATTATCTTTCCTTGCCCGCTGCAGAAATGCCTAATGATGTTTTACTGAATAAACTAACCTCCAAAATCAGACATCCACTCTGCACTGTATATTGAGGTGTATCACATTCTTGCTTAATTTATAATTAAGTGATCGTTTACTTCAGCCTTTATTTCTAACAAGTTAACTACTGCTATCGGCCACGTTAGTTACGCATTTATTACGGAAACATGTTCTGTTTCATTTCGAATTGTGTTTATAGAACACCAGTTGATGAGCATTACTAATCGACTCCGATATCGCCTTTGAGTTTGAATGTTGACGAGTGTTCGTTAGTGCACATAGCGAAAAATCTACACCGAAGATGATCGATCATATTCAATATAATCGCAGGAGTGCAAAAATATTGATAATGGAAAAAATTACGCACGCTTAATCGTTTGTAATAACGGATGCATCAGTGATAGGGTTCTCGCTGTAACTGAAGGATAACACACAGTTTAATATAGGAATTTTCAAGGGACAGAAAAAGCTGTCATTATAACGAAGTTCTCGCTATATGCCGTACTCGCTATAGTGGGCTGATACTGTATTTTATTCAGTTCCTATTAGTTTTAACATTACTCTTTTCACAGGGAGCAAAAAATATACAGTCCCATGATGGACACCTTTGATTTTCTGGTGGAACACAGTGCACAGTCTTTGCTGTAGTTGCTCTTATTGAAGTAAATGAAATGTGGTTTAAGGACCAGCATTACACACTGTAAATTAATATGTCTTTCCGGTCAGGTATTCAGATATGCTGTTTTCAATTTCTAGAAACATGTCCAGTGGTTACTGTTTGTCTATTCAAGACGAGCTTCATTTTCCCTACAATTAAGTATACAACTCTTGTTTACATTGTTCTTTCTCTCTGCAGTAGGGTTACTAATTTACTCTGCCTCTTCAATTATGAGGAGCTTTTCTTTAGCTATAAAGGACCCATATGGAGAGCTCAAACCAGCCGTACACATCCTACTGCTTCAGAAGCAGTGCAAATGAAGCAACCAACATTTCACGGTTTCTGAAATTGCTTTTCAGGTAGGATTAAGTTCCGGGAGTTGTCATCCCAAAGGAACTAAGCTGCCGTAAATTGTGCTCCCAGTGGATTCTCTGACTTTTGACTAAAGAACAGAAGTTGAAACACCTGCAGGTTAGTGAAAGGCACTCGGCAAGGTTTGCAAATTAAGGGGATGCATTTTTGAATCGCATCATCACCTGTGATGAAACTTGGACACACAACTACATGCCTGCATCAAAACATACCAGTAAGGAGTGGAGGAGGAAGGGTGAGGATCACCATAGCCAAGACTCGACTCTCAGCTGGCAAGATGCTTGCGACTGTGCTTCTTGACCGGTGTGGAGTTGTGCATAATGATTTTCTGCATGGGTGTCGCACCCTCAACGCAGCGTATTACTGTGACCTTTTGAGTGAGGTTAGACTTGCATATCACTGCAAATAATGTGAACAAGCAATACAAGAAGTAATTCTCCTTCACGACAATGCCCACCCCCATACTACAACTCTCACACACCAGAAATAGAAAGAAATGAAATGGGCACTACTCGATCCCAATCCTTGAGGCGTTATTACGCAAAAGAAACATTAATTACCTAATATAATTTGGATATCAACTGTTTACGCGACACTTCTTAAATGGTGTGCACTATCCACACTAACATTTTGTGAATTAGGCATTTTGCTGTTGGACTCTGCTTTATTGACAATGTACCGATGTGATGTGCGGTAATATTGCCATTATCTATTTGAAACTGGAATTCAACACTATGTCACTAAGTGGATGATAATACTACTCATTGTATGTATGGCTATTGGGACATGGCAGCATTAAATTATCCTGCAAGTTATATCTAGTGAGTGTGATCGTACTGTGGACAGCAACACATATCCCTACGCGATCTGTGCGCGTCTATTGGTACTACAAAGTTGTTTTGGGCGTTCTCCGCTTGTGTTTGGTAGCCATGCCTAACGGCTTTCCAGCTCATAATATAATGAATGAGGTCGTCGGCATCGGATAACGAGGAGGTGTATTCCTCGCCAAAGGGCGATAAAGTATATTATACCTTCTAAAATGTAGCGTTTTTATTATAATATTAAGTATGGAAGTTTATTTGGATTCTTTCGGGTGAGTGTTACAGTATTAGGCCTCAAACACGGGTGAGTTTATCTAAACACATGGGATTAATTGTAAGTAACTTACGCCTCTTATGTGTACCTTAAGCTTATTTTATTTTCTTGTGTATTATAGTTATATTTTCATTCGTGTGTGTTGTGTGGTTTTATCTTACATCTCAATTTCTAGTTGGGCGTTCTTGCTTCTGAGGTGTCATGTATTACGAATGTCCATTATCATGCTTGGATAACTTTCAAAATTCTCCGTTCTCTTGATTTATTTCGGTTTGTTCTTGGTGTTATTTGTTTTCCGGTGTTATTTTCTGGATGCATTTGCTGTACCTTGTTTGAAATTTTGGTATTTATTTTCGACATCTTTGCGGTGTTATTGTGTCCATATTCGTGGGTTTTTTTTTTGGCCTTTGATTCCCTGATTTTGTTTGGAGCATCCTGTCGTGTGTACGTTTCAGTTTTCTTGGGCCCGTGTTTGACCTAATACTACACATACACTAGTCTTTAATTATTTTAAAATTTTCATTATTATTATTATCATTATTATGATTGATCTTATAAATTTTTAATTTCTTATGGATTCCTGTTTCTTGGATTGGGTTGGAATTCCCTGTTTCATTCCTACTGCAGGTGTTTAAGGTGATATTTACTTAATTAGGTGTGTAATCCCATGTAATATTACCATCATATTTCAACAATGACTTTGTAACGTCTGCTGGTTTAAGCAAAAGGTTTTGGGCAGCCCTAGCGCGAGATGTTTCGGATTTGGTCTTTTCTCATATTTCATTGTTGTTTATCTCTTGTGCTTGGCTGTTATGTAACTCATGATTATTGCGTCTGGTATCGGCCGAGATAACAGCATCTTGTTCATGCTCCATGTGGATGACAATGAATTGTTTTTCTTCTCATGTCATATTTGTTTTTCGGTGTCAGTGTTGTGAAGTTAACTGGCTTTTTCTATTTTAATATGTTTTGGGCGTCTTATTTATCGCCCTAGCCTTCTATTGCTTCTTGATTTTAATTTTTTTAAATTTGGGCTATTCTCCTTATTCTGTAGGATCTTGTGTGATGACATGATGTTGAAATTTGTGTTCCCTTGTGTTTTAATGTGATGTGTCGGGCGACCTTATTTTATGTGGGTATTGTGGGGACTTAACCTCCACTGGGTGCTGTCTGAGGCCCTTGATTTGCCATACAAACCATTTTTCCTGTGTTAATCTTAAATTTTATTTCATGTAGATATTTTCAAAAATGTGTAAGGTAAGGAGTTGGTGCACCAGGATAGCTTGGGGAATGTAATGAATTTATTTACTTCAGAGTCAACCTTATTTACATGTAGGGTACAACTCCCGTAAAGGTTGACCAGCACAGAATCGCTGTTTAATGTTCATTTGTCATTGGGGATGTAGGTCAGTTCAATTACTTCGTGGTACCAACTTGAATTAGTTTCTAGTATGACGTACCAACAACTAAACTTAGTTCCTAATACTACGTAGCATGAAGTACCAACTTGGCCGGGCGATAAAGGTGAGGGCACTGATTGCGATGTTTAATTATTCTTTTCCTTTCTTCAATGTTTTTTTTTTCTATGTCCTTCTTTATGTGTGTGTATGTTTTCCCTGTGTGTGTATTTTTTGCCTGGGCCACAGTGTACCGCTATCTCTGAAGCATTTAAACGGGCGATAAAGGTGAGGGCACTGATTGCGATGTTTAATTATACTTTTCCTTTCCTCTTCTTGGGCACTCATTGCGCGCGAGGTTTAATTATATTTTTTCGTTGCTACGGTAATCAACAACTTACTATTTAAATGGATGTCGCTGGTTGTGGACACTGCTGTGTGAAAATGTCTTCCTGGCAGCTGCTGATCTCTACCCTCCTCTCCATTAAGGTACGTTCAATGTCACCATAAATGTTTCTCTTTCTATGTCCTTCTTTATGTGTGTGTATTTTTTCCCTGTGTGTATATTTTTTCCCTGCACCACAGTGTACCACTATCTCTGAAGCATTTAAACATGCCATTATTTGTGTTTCTTATTGATAATGAATCATGAGTTCCACTATTGCAGTCAGTAAGAACAGCCCAATCTATGCTTTAAAGTGTGCAATTCCGTTATAACTGTCTCCCGACATTGCTCTTGATATGTTACGTCCGGCTAGTGACAAAATCATTGCTGTAACCTCCATATCTTCTTATTATTACTAAATCAACTGGCTAGGTTAGCTCCCGGTAGTGACAAAATCATTGGTCTGTGAACAAGCAAACGTTAGAAGCCACGAAGCGGCTTTAGGCCTCTATTTCTTATTAATATTAAATCGTAAGTGGCGCTGTCTATGATTTGTAGTGTTTGGAATCGTAATTACTGCTCATAGCGGCTTTAGGCCTCTATTTCTTATTAATATTAAATTGTAAGTGGCGCCGTCTGTGATTCGTAGTGTTCGGAATCGTAATTACTGCTTACCTACAAAAATCGCTGCTTCTAACCTCCATTTCTTCTCGCGGCTTTAGGCCTCTATTTCTTATTAGTATTAAATCGTAAGTGGCGCTGTCTAGGATTTCTAGCGTCCCGAATCGTAATTACTGCTTACCTCCGTCTGAAGTATTTCAACATTATGTTATAAATCTTCGGTGTTTCTATATAATCATGGCTCGCGGTGGAACGAATAGACTCTGCCATTGCCTGAAGATTTGCCCCATGAAACGTCACTCCCATAATTCAAGACAGCGACATATTGTTATGTTTATTTATTTCATTTCGTTACTCTTTGCCATTGCCTCATTATCTTAGGTCTTTTCATCGCGCGTAAGTTGGCTATAACTTCTCGCTTCCTTGAATTATGGGAACGACATTTCATTCCTCTAATCTTCAGCCAATGGCAGAGTCCATTCGCCCACCGTCAGCCATGATTACTATGTTACTTATCCTGGGGTGCCTTATCGGGAGTTATACCACGTGTAGATTATTTATTTAATGAAAATTTATTATACTTTTATAACTTTATCATTATTTTTCAGAATTTTTCTTGCTTTTCATAATTTAGTGTAATGTCAAATATTATTTATTAATTATATCTTTATTTTAATTTTATGAAAATATTGGTGTCATTGTGATGTCGCTTTGCCTCGTAGTTCCTTGATCCCCTCCTCTCGTCTTCCATTATGGGTTGGTTCCAGCACTCTTCCTTGTTTGTTGTGTTATTTTCTAATTCATTATGAATTATTGCTCTTTTAATATTTACCTTGTGTGCACACGTCCCTATGACGCACGTTATTTAGTTCAATTGTTTGGGGCGTTGCATCCTTACAACCCAGAACTATCACTCTGCAATTTCCATCCCTTAGGACCATTCAAAGATGAAAAGGGAGGCAAATGATTTGAGGATGAGACACCTGTGGAAGTCTTGGTGCGCAACTGGCCGGTGACATGACTCCTCTCTTTTCATGATGAGGGTATCAAGAAGCTGTCAATACACAAGGCTAAGTCCATTAATAAAGCAGGAGATTAAGTAGAAAGGTGATGTATACTTGGTTATGTTTCAACAGCCCATTAATATTATTTTTAAACAAGCCTTGGTTAAATCTGATCCACTTTTGTACCAACCCTGATGCAAATAATACCCACACCCCAAAATTTCACTGCCAAAATTTGAAAAAGCTTCTAAACAGGAACACAAAAATTCCTGTTTGAGCCAAGATACATCACTCGCGAGGAACTGTAGATGTTTCGTAGAGGTATCTCTTTCGCATCGGTTATATTTAATGGTTGCCGTCAATAAAGAAAAAGTTCTGCAATGTTACTCCCCAATGCCTACTAAATGTTCACTCAGAGTGATTTAAAGAATGAGAAGGTAGTAAAACGCAAACTTAGGCATGGCTAAGTAAATACAATCGTAATTGCTATATACACTCTGCAAGATTAACAAACCTGACTTGATCATGACGGAAGCTACCATTCCAAGAGAAGAGAAGTAAGATTCCCATTGTTTCTGCCTCTGGGTTTGTGCACTACTACACATTGGAGTAGAAGGCACCATCAAGAGTACCGGGTTGCCAGGTAACCTCCGCTGCAAGAAGAGAAAACATTTTGGTTACAACGCCTCTATTTTTGACGTACTAGAGAATATAACTCAGTTTTACATTACGTAAACAAGAAAAACAAGTTTCTAATTTTATGTGACTGTTGTCCTTGTGATCACAACCATGTGACCCCTAGTTTTATGTGGAATCTGAAACAGAGACATAGGTTTTCAGTTCAAAAATCATTTGGTGGATTCGAACAGGGACCACCTCGGTGAGAAGCCAGTGATAATGCCACTCCACTATCACACGCCCTGCAATTTGAAAACCTCGAAGTAAAGAGTTTGTCAATGAACTAATTATACACGTTTCTTTCTAATCAAGCAACACTGAATGATATATCTAGTTAGGCAGCAATTTCTGCCTCCCAATCAAAGGTAGCTGGTGCATGAACAAACAACAATAACTTATGTACATACAGTGAAACTTTGTTACTGCGACCCTCATTAACATGTTTTCCCGCTTAGCACGTTGTAAATTCAAAGTCCCGATTTTCATTGTATTCAATCTGTATAAAAATACATCACTTATAGTGTCATGAATTTGCGCTATTATCGCGTAGTAGATCACATTTTTCCTTTTTTTGCTATTTGTTTTACGTCACACCGACACACCGTCTTATGGAGACGATGTGATGAGAAAGACCTAGGAATGGGAAGGAAGCGGCCGTGGCCTTAATTAAGGTACAGCCCCAGCATTTGCCTGGTGTGAAAATGGGAAACCATGGAAAATCATCTTCAGGGCTGCCGACAGTGGGGTTCGAACCCACTATCTCCCGATTACTGGATACTGGCCGCACTTAAGCGACTGCAGCTATCGAGCTAGGTCCCACATTTTTCCTAGCCCTGAAAATGTTATTTGTCACCCTTTGTGAAAGTAATGTGATTTCCAACTCGGGCAAGAGCCATCACCATAGTTGCATGATTATGGAAAAAGGCCTTTTCCTGAACTTCACAGGATAAGTTGCACCTTTGGGGAACAACCCGTTAGCCTCAGGAATGTTCAGTTTTGCTTGCTGGTTAACAGCAAGATTGCTGAATAACAGTGAGCCTATTTGTGCCTTTGGGGAGCAAGCCATTAGCCTCAGGAATGTTTAGTTTTGCTTGCCGGTTATCAGCAAGATTGCTGAATAATAGAGTAAACCTATTTGTGCTTGTATTTCACATTCCATTCTGAAGTTCAAAATTTATTTTGTGTTGAATGGTAGCGAATATTTGTCATGTGATACGGTAGCCTATATCTGGATTAGGAACAGACTAGCGTAATGCACATTTGTCTTGAGATAGCCTGATTATGGATATGGAAAAAGTCGTGAAATTCCTAACGAAGACAAAATTAAAATCTGTCAGTATATGAACTGAAGTCCCGCACTTTAAAGCATGCAGAGGTCGCGAATGTTGAACTCGCACCTTCGAGTTTTGACTTGATCACTCGAGTTGGTTGATGTTTATTCAAAATGCGGCGAAGGTCATTTCTCCCGGCTGCACATGGTCGAGTGTAACCTCCAATTCACTGTCTAAGAGTGTGACCAGAAAATAATGCTTAATAACCCATTGTTCTGAAATAAAAGGCTTTTACTAACATTTATTTTGGAAAGAGTGTGATCTGCAATAACACACTGATATTTTTTTTGGCCCCCTTGCACATGTTTTATTTGTTGTTTGGTGTTTTTTACACCTTTCAGTGCACTTGTTATTTTATAAGCCCGAGCAGAAAAAGTTTTCATATTTGTTCACTCATGTTTTTCACAGCTTTTAATACTTTCCTCTCATCTTTAGAATATGGTAGATTAGTTTTCACTTTACCCACAGATACACAACACAAAATGCCCTCATGCTGGAAAAAAATCATATCTAGTGTTTCCGTATCCCTGTTGGATAGTTTTTATTTGCATATTCATTAGCACGTTTTCTCGCTTAACACATTCAGTTTTGTTGTCCCCTGCAGAAACGTCTCAACGAGGTTTTACTGTACATCACTAGCATTTACCTGTGGCTTTGCATGCATGGAATTCTTTCCAGTTTGATACAAATTTCAACAGGGTTGTGCCTGCTTGTTCCATGAGACAGTAGCATTGCTTCAGCGCTACACATGAACAGTCTGTGAAGCTTGTCAGTAGCACAGCTGGTGGACAACACTCCATCAACCAGACTAAAATAAATTTGAGGCAGTCTGGACCTTGCAGTATTGGGTTAACTTTTCTCACTCCTTGCCTTGGTCACTGTGTCAGTACGAGTGGTGATACTTCTGAATCGTTGCCTAACCAGAAAGCAGAACTTATATCATTGTTTGGATCCCATATTGGCATTATCTCAAGTAAGGTTGAAAGAAGGATCCCACTCTCCATCATTCTTTTGACAGATTTTTACTTCTTTTGTCTAAACAAATATTGTGAAATTTTTGTTTAGAATTTGTCTTTTATCTCAGATTTTTTGGAGGTTGGTGTTAGTGTACCCCATAAAAGAATCGCAATCAAGAGGGGCCAAGAGGGAGGATGATTCCAAATGAGCATTGTATAATTTTGAATTAAATAGAGATTTTTTTTCTGTACAAGAACTTAATTTCACTTTTAATCCATAAACTTTTAGTCTTCTCTTGTGTAGCTTTATGCCACTTAGTTGTGCAAGGTTTTATTTGTATTGAATTCAAAAATTTTGGAGTAAGTTATTGATTTAAACACTGTTTAAGAAAGTTAATGTGCTTGCCAATTTCTTGCAACCTTAGTTAACCAGAAAGCAAGCGAGATGAATCTGCCGTAAAAGAACCACGTATCATTTCTTACTATTGATAAACTTAACCATAACAGATGCTGTATTTATTCCTCTATTGACTTGTCTAAACCTATTAAAAACTATTTAAAATAATGTAATACTTGAATCCACCATTTATTCATCGAACATGTTTTGGGAACATAATAGATTCCTTTCATCAGTAATTATTAACACATTGCGGACGGGAGATGAGTTTACTCTTGTTTGGCCAGCCGAATGATGCAGACGGGAGGCGAGTTAACTCGTCTTCACGAGACTCCTACGTTCGGTGACATATGTCGAAACTTCTGAAACTAGCTGACGGTCAAGGTTACTAGAATCTCGGTGTTGAAACTTTTGTTTTGCTAGCTTTGCTTTACATTCTTTTTCTGTTTTATGATTCATTTGCTTAAGTTTTCCGACTTCATGTTTACATCATTCAAGGAGCCATGTGGTGGGTATGATGGTGCTTCCCAGACTGAACACGAGTTTAGATCCAGACAAGACTTTTAATTAATTATATGTGGATAAGTATCGGATTGCCGCAGTGATGTTGACAATCGCGAGTTTGATGTCGAAAGCTATTCCGACGGAAGTGTCTCGGGTGACAATGATGTATCAAAAAGGTGGAAGATTTTCAATTATTGTAACTCTCTGTGATTAGATTTTGATACGGAAAATGAAGCTGATTACTTGCAATGACAATGATCTATGCGCTGCAAAACAACGTGTAGTGGTGGTGGTCAAGAATGAGGCTGAAAGTGATGATGTGAGTGTAAATGGAAGTGATATACGTCTGTTTCTTCTGATGAATTGGTACAAAATAATAGTTCACCGACTTTAGAGGATTTTCCAGGCGTTCCTGGCATAATGGTAAGACTTGAACGTCAAAACATTGAAGTAGTAGGGCTTATTTTTAGTGATTATTTCTTTGAACTTGTTGCCGAGGAGACAAACTTGTGTCACTAGCAAACTGCTTCATCACACAAAATATCCCCTAAGAGCTGGAAGTAGACTGTTGTAACTAGTTGTGGAATGCAAAAATTTTTTTGCTTTGTTTATACTGATGAGACAGGTCAAGTTGGAAAGACTACTGATCAACTGATCCCTTCATTGAAACCCCCGTACACTCCAAAACAATGAGCAAATTCTCACATTCCTTCATTTCAGTGACAACAGTCAGGCCATACATGATACAAATAGACTTCACAAAGTTCAGTCCCTTTTTGATAATTTCCTATCAAAATTTCAGTCAATATATAAACCCAAACAACAATTATCACTTGATGAAGGAATGATACCATGAAGAGGGCGCCTCAAGTTTAGGACATACAACCCAAGCAAGTTGACCAAGTATGGTATTTTGATGATGATGCTTGTTGTTTAAAGGGGCCTAACATCTAAGTCATCGGTCCATAATGGTACGAAATAAGACGAAATGGAATGACAAATTATAAGTCCAAAATCATCCACTGACCAGAATTCAAAAGAAGAGGATGAAGAACGAATGGATGGATATGAATTTAAAACAATCTGTGGATGTAACCCGCAACGCCTCGCATTCACAGAAACTGACGTGAAACAATAGTATTACTGACCAAGGGACTGCATCTATAGCATAATACTGAATCGATGACGCTTTTAGTCTAAAGAGGTCCAAAATCCAAGTCATCGGCCCCTCACAATGGTATTTATAGCTAGGAAAGTAGAACCATGGTTATTGTCATGTTGTGGTACTAATCAAAAGTAGCGTAGACTCGCAGCATATCCACACAGTAGGGTACTACTCACAGGTAATGAAATTCGCAAATGGAATACAGACCTATGGTGTTTCACACATTGCGGCGCTATTTACAGGCAACTCTAAACTATGCTCTTCATAACATACGTGTACTAACCACAGGGACCCGCACTATCCTGTGGTGTTCCTCATATAGTGGATACTAATCATTGGCAAGCCTGAACCACGGTGTCGCTCCTAAAGTGGTACTAATCACAGGTACTGTAGAAGCCGGCAACGCACTCTATTGCTACCAATCCCAAACCTATTTGGTACCTAACATAGAGTAGTACACGCAAGTAAAAGCGAGCCATGGTATTCCCCGTGTGGTGGTACTAATGACAAGTAGTTTCATGGTCCCCCTTTTAGTTGCCTCATATGACAGGCAGGGGATACCGTGGGTGGATTTTTCATCTGTGTGCTCCACCCACAGGGGGTTGTGTGGTTGGTCCACGAGAGATATTTTATTTCCCTCAAGTCTGCCGGCAAGCCGGTTGGGACCCCCCTATCCGCCACCTGGGATGCGCCCCCTGCTACGCCAGCGTAGTAGGTTCGTGGAGTATGGTATTTTGGTGAGAATGGTTTGTGAGAGTGACACAGGTTACGTCTATATATTGTGACAAGTTGGCAGGGTAGTAAGATAAATTAACACTAGACTGGTAGCTTCTATATTAAAATTTATTAACTAATGCTAATAAATCACTTACTCCTCGGTACACAGTCAGGATTCCCAACTACATGCTTCTTTAGATCTCTTTCTTCACGCCATATTTGTTTACCTTCGAAGCTACAACACTTTCTTCTGTTTTTTCTCTCTCTCTCTCTCTCTCTCTCTCTCTGCGATTTTTTCCGATCATTGAGTCTAAGAGTAAACCAGATGGTGACGTTGCCAGACTCTAACGTTAAAATTGAATAATTGAAAAAGAGGTTCAACCTATTCAATACATAAGAGAAAGAAATGTAGTGATTACATTCTTATTTAATAGTAATTAGAAATGGGACCGGTTTCGACCCTAGTCCAGGTCATCGTCAGCCGTTCAAAACATAAAAAACAATGCATATGAAAAAGAAAAAGATTAAGTGAACTCTGGATCGGTATAAGATGAAATATAAAATGATGATGGGGGTAGAAACTGTGAGTCACTTAAAAGAAAACAGTACGTAATATTATAAATGGTAGTACGGCACACGCAATGATAGGTAAAGTCTCACAATGTTCACGAACAGCGGAGAACGGTCAAATGGATCAGTTCTAACACACCGTCAGGCACAAAGTCACAACACTATCGAACAACATATGAAGATCTATAAATATGTTGAAGTCGAAGATGAATAGATTTATAGAAGCAAACTGCCAGCTCCCGGTGATCAGCGCAGCACACTCAAGGTCATGCGCTGTGGTATCGAACGCCAAAGTAGAATGGAGAATATCCTGAAGATCCAGTATTTGCCTCGGTTGCGGGAAGTTAAGTACGTATACAGTAGAGTCTCGATTATCCGACCTAAACGGGACCTGGACTACGTCGGATCACCGAAAATGTCGGATAATACAGAATAACTTTGAAAATTAACTGAAACAGGAAGGCTATATGCTAGTACTAAAACGACATGTTTTACGGTACTCTATTTATTGAATTATAAATTCAATTGTACAGTACATGCAGTATTGAACGAAAAAATTCCAGATGTCTTACGAAAAGAAACTTTTCTCCACAGACATTAAGCTGCCTAATGTGCCGTTTTTTTCCACCGATCAAGCCACCCATCACTGGCAGGAAAATTAGGGTTCCTTTCATTAAACTCCTTCAGGAAATACACAGCCTTTTCCTGCACAATGGGGCCAGATATTGGCAGGGCCTTTTCCCGGTGTTGAGATGACCAAGGAAATAGTGCTTCACTTACTTTTTCGTACTCATATTTTTCATTGTTTTTCTCTGCTCTGGTAGAGCACCACTTTTCAATTTCTTCCCTCTGTTTTTTCCAGTCTGCCACTGCAACACATCCAACACCATAATCTGAAGCCACATCTTGAAGAATTTCCCCTTTTCCAGTCTCTCTAATGCACTCAACTTGTCTTCCATAAAAACAATCACTTTCTTCCACTTACTCGCTATACTCACAGAGGATATGAAAACTATAACATCCGCACCCAACCAATACTACAATGAACAATGACTGAAGACTCACTGCACCTGTCCTTGAGAAAAAAAAACTGTCCTACCGCCAGAGGTCAGGCCAGTGTTTGTCCCATGGTCGCACCCTCCACACCGAGCGTGCCTGAATTAAGTCTACCAGTGTCGGATAACACGGAATGTCGGATAAGCGAAGGTCGGATGAGCGAGACTCTACTGTATATAGATATATACAACGCGATTCAGTATAATTGAATGAGTAATTGTGCTCCTGCTGAGTTCTTGGAAAACAGTTGACTTGAAAAAACAATTGTAAAGAGAAAAAAATATAGTAAAAAGCGCAATATCGGAAAACAAATGAAAACATATATGCACAGTGCGCTATTTTATAAAATGAAAAAATTTAGGTCATGATTGAAGTATGACTGAAATAATAACATTAAGTTATTTATTAGACCACCTAATCAATACAAAATCGTCTTGGATGATTTACATAAATTTGTTAACTAATAGTGGTACATGTTTCGCCTTCCCTAAAGGCATCATCAGCCATAGTCTTAACCTTAAATTAAAAATAAGCGTCTAAATAACATGTAATAATGAAATGAATTTTAAAATCTTGAAGAGATTTGAAGTAAAATAACATTAAAAATAACAATGATGGTTTAAAAATACAATGTGATGAGATATAATAGTGGAAGTATTAACAAAATTAACATTAGAAGGCTGCTAAAATAAGTGCAATGGATAAAACAACAGATTGTTATACAACAAGTAGTAAGATTGCATAAAAGTAAAGTTGATAGTCTGGCGGTTATAATTAGACGATGGCGAAAAATCGTATATAATCAAAGTAAAGAAGAGAGAATAAAAGTCAAAGTTAGTCGAGAGATCCGAAGTTAATCATGATCTTGAAGATAAATGACGAAAGTCAGATGCATATGGTGAAGTTGTAGAAGTTGAGGATATGAAGTTGGTGAATAGAAGTTGAAGAACAGTTTCAAATAGGATCACTATGGACCATCTCAAAATTTGAAGTGATGCTCAAATGTTGTAAATTGTGAGTTTGTAGATATTCTAGTTGAAAAAGCATATAAAAGTGGAATCTGTAAAAGGAAGCAAGAAACGTAGAGTTAATTGTGTGAAAAGATATTTGAAATATTGAAGTAGAATCGTGTGCACTTACCATTTCACGGTGACAAAGATAGCTTGTAACGTTATGAGTTAGAAGTATTTGCAACAGTAGACTTCTTGCTACGTGTGTTATAACTGAAGGTTTGTGCTGGAGGGGGATCTGTTTGCGTGGACATAACTATTGGAGGGGGGCTGCTATTGGTGGGAGGGAAGGAAGAGAGTGTATTACTGCGCGTGTTGTAACGGTGTAAGGCTATTGGAGGGAGCGATGTTACGGTGGGTGTGGCTATGGGTTTATTGGTTGTATTTGAATTAGAGGTACTAGCGGCGGGGGGAAGGGAGGGGGTTATATTAGCTGTAGGGGAGGTGGGAACGCTGATTGATGTGAGGTTGAAGATTTTTAAGAATATGTTGGTGAGGGAAGTTGATTCTCGTAATAAAATAAGAATCTGTTCATATAAGGGGCTTTTTTTATCAATAGTGTCATTTAGGTTCTTATCTTTATTAAAATGTTGGTCGAGGAAAATAAATAAGTTTTCATATTCTGTCATGAGTTTGCTTTAATCGACTCTTTTTAGGATATGGAGGTCTTGTTCTATTGTGGTGAATTTATGCCCTGTGTCCCTCGTGTGGTTGGCCATTGCGGAGAATTTGTTGTGTCTTTGGGCATTGTAATGCTCGGCGTATCTGGTGGAGAAGCTGCGGCCAGTTTGGCCAACATAAGAAAAATTACATGTAGAGCATTTCAATGTGTATATTCCTGATCCAGAGTAACTATTGTCTGCGATGTTAATAGAGTTGTGATTGAAGAATAAATTACGATTAGTGTTTTTTGTTGTGTAGGCTGTTTTTATTTCGTGTTTCATTAATGAATTGGTTATCGGATAAATGCTATGGTTAGTGAACGTGAATTTAGCGTATTTTGGTTTGACGGGTTTCAATGGAGTTAAATGATATTTGTTACATGTAATGTCAATGCCAACCAGGCAATAGTAAGACCTAACAAGTACTTGAACCTAAAAATTAAAATAGGCAAGATTTCTAGAGATATCAAGTTTCTTAAAGATTGCTTGAAATGAGAGTTGGTACCTAAATTTCTCAAATCTTTACAAAGAAAAAGTCATCCCTATTCAAAATATAATCCCACTCAGAAGAAAGTAAAGAACATATGGTTGAAAAATGAAATTAAACTCTTATACAAGAAGAAATCTCTACTAAATTTACAATTATATAGGACTCACTTGACCATCTCTCAGAAATTACCCCCACTTGAATGGAGCTCATTTTTAAGGTACACTGACCTTAAACTATCTTACGTATTAGACAAGAAACAGAAAACCCTAAACCATAAATTACTTTGTCTTCAAGAAAACAAATGTAAAACTCCTGACCAAAATACAAACAACAAAGTGTCCCCTTCCCATTTGTCTAACATTCCCACTACAATCAACCTATCTAATGCAACCTTCTCTAACCAAGAATTAAATCTATTAGATAAAGGCATCAAACATAATTGGCCTAATCACAAAGAAGCAGAAGACATCATCACTACCATCGCTGAAACCGAAACCAATATCGATAAATAAATCCCAATTGATAAACAGAATGACGTACGATATGAAGTAAAAAAGAAACTCCCAACCTTGATTAATGAGATAACATCTAATAATAACTACAACGTCTCGAAACAATTCTAAACCTGAAATCCAAAATCCATAACAACAACGTAGTAATTACAAAAGCAGATAAGGGCAACACCATAGTAATAATGAACAAACAAGATTACATCAATAAAACTGAAACTTTTTTTCAGACAATACCTATACCTTAATTAACAAAGATCCAACAAACAAAATACAGCGTAACTTAAAGAACCTTCTTAAAAATTCTAACTTCATTTTAAATGATCAAGATTATCAGAAATTAACTGTAATGAACCCAATATTACCTACAGTCAGATCACTGCCCAAAATTCATAAAAAGGATGTCCCCATTCGGCCTATAATTAATAGTATCAATAGTCCTACCTATAAAACCTCTCAATTCCTACACAAATTCCTGAAAAAACACTTCAAATTTCACAACTTCAACCCCATAAAGAACTCGATCGAACTTTGTAATTCCCTAAATAAGTTCAGTCTACAACCAAACCACGTTTTATGTTCTTTTGACATCACCAACATGTATACTAATATCCCTATCAACAATACTATTAACATCATAAAAAACAATCTGTTGAAACATAGCACATTGAGTAAAATCGAAATTGATGAATGGTTAAAATTACTTAATTTCGTTTTAGACAACAACTATTTTACCTTCAATAAGAAAATTTACAAACAAGAAGGTCTAGCAATGGGAGACCCGTTATCTGGAATGCTAGCCGATATATACTTAGATAATCTCGAACATACTAAGATTATTAACAACATCAACGGACTCTGTCTTTGGCATCGCTATGTTGATGATACCATAGCTATCATTGATAAACAAATCAACAACAGCAATAACATACTATCATTTCTCAACAACTTAGATAATAATATTAAATTCACTAAAGAAGATGAGTTCAATAACTCTTTGAACTTCTTAGATATCAAAATCACACGAGCATTGAACAAATTCGACTTCCAAATATACAGAAAACCCACCTTTTCTCCAACAACCATAAAAAATGATTCTTTACATCCCAACTCACATAAAAAAGCCACTTATCACAGTTTAATATATAGAGCATTAAAGATCCCTATGTCCTCTATTAATTTAAAGAAAGAATTACTATTCATTACAGAAATAGCTAAATTCAATGGATTTAACACAAGTATGATTGATAAAATCATTAATAAAACCAAACTGAAACTAGCTACAAATTTAACTCCATTGAAACCCGTCAAACCAAAATACGCTAAATTCACGTTCAATAACCATAGCATTTATCCGATAACCAATTCATTAATGAAACACGAAATAAAAACAGCCTACACAACAAAAAACACTAATCGTAATTTATTCTTCAATCACAACTCTATTAACATCACAGACAATAGTTACTCTGGATCAGGAATATACACATTGAAATGCTCTACATGTAATTTTTCTTATGTTGGCCAAACTGGCCGCAGCTTCTCCACCAGATACGCCGAGCATTACAATGCCCAAAGACACAACAAATTCTCCGCAATGGCCAACCACACGAGGGACACAGGGCATAAATTCACCACAATAGAACAAGACCTCCATATCCTAAAAAGAGTCGATTAAAGCAAACGCATGACAGAATATGAAAACTTATTTATTTTCCTCGACCAACATTTTAATAAAGATAAGAACCTAAATGACACTATTGATGAAAAAAGCCCCTTGTATGAACAGATTCTTATTTTATTACGAGAATCAACTTCCCTCACCAACATATTCTTAAAAATCTTCAACCTCACATCAATCAGCGTTCCCACCTCCCCTACAGCTAATATACCCCCCCTCCCTTCCCCCCGCCGCTAGTACCTCTAATTCAAATACAACCAATAAACCCATAGCCACACCCACCGTAACATCGCTCCCTCCAATAGCCTTACACCGTTACAACACGCGCAGTAATACACTCTCTTCCTTCCCTCCCACCAATAGCAGCCCCCCTCCAATAGTTATGTCCACGCAAACAGATCCCCCTCCAGCACAAACCTTCAGTTATAACACACGTAGCAAGAAGTCTACTGTTGCAAATACTTCTAACTCATAACGTTACAAGCTATCTTTGTCACCGTGAAATGGTAAGTGCACACGATTCTACTTCAATATTTCAAATATCTTTTCACACAATTAACTCTACGTTTCTTGCTTCCTTTTACAGATTCCACTTTTATATGCTTTTTCAACTAGAATATCTACAAACTCATAATTTACAACATTTGAGCATCACTTCAAATTTTGAGATGGTCCATAGTGATCCTATTTGAAACTGTTCTTCAACTTCTATTCACCAACTTCATATCCTCAACGTGTTCTACAACTTCACCATATGCATCTGACTTTCGTCTTTTATCTTCAAGAACACGATTAACTTCGGATCTCTCGACTAACTTTGACTTTTATTCTCTCTTCTTTACTTTGATTATATACGATTTTTTGCCATCGTCTAATTATAACCGCCAGACTATCAACTTTACTTTTATGCAATCTTACTACTTGTTGTATAACAATCTGTTGTTTTATCCATTGCACTTATTTTAGCAGCCTTCTAATGTTAATTTTGTTAATACTTCCATTATTATATCTCATCACATTGTATTTTTAAACCATCATTGTTATTTTTAATGTTATTTTACTTCAAATCTCTTCAAGATTTTAAAATTCATTTCATTATTACATGTTATTTAGACGCTTATTTTTAATTTAAGGTTAAGACTATGGCTGATGATGCCTTCAGGGAAGGCGAAACATGTACCACTATTAATTAACAAATTTATGTAAATCATCCAAGACGATTTTGTATTGATTAGGTGGTCTAATAAATAACTTAATGTTATTATTTCAATCAAATATCAATACGGACCAAAAATGATATTTATTACATGTAATGATTGAAGTAGTCGAAGTTGGCGCAAGACAAGAGTTAAAATTTGAATGAGGAGAATCGAAATGAAGGTAGGGTGTGTTTTTTTTTTTAAAGAAAAGGTAGGATAAATTAATAGAGGAAGAGTGATCGTGAAATAAGAGAAGAATAAAAGAAATTGAAGTTAAATGGTGTTGAGGAAGGATAAGATAGGGAAATGAAGGAGGGTTAGTTTAGGGTGGGTTAGGAGGGTGGGTTATTGGAGGTAGAAAATGTGGGTAGGAACTTTGTAAGGCATGGAAAATAGAATTGGGGTTTTGGAATTTGGTATTTTTGAGAAGAAGAATTAGGAAGTCGAAAAGGATGTTGGGTTTTTCAGAAATGTCGTTTAAATTGAAATTAGGGTTGAAGTACTGGTCAAGGTGGATAAAGCAAATTTCAGTAATGTTTAAGAGGGGGCCTTTGTTAATGATTTTAAGTATTTTCATGTCATTGTCAATATTGGTGAAACTATGCTTGGAGTCTTGTATGTGTTGTCCTATGGCGGAGAATCTGTTGTATTTAATGGCGTTGATATGTTCAGAGTATCTGATATTGAAGTTGCGGCCAGTCTGTCCGATGTAGGAGGAATTGCAGTTGTTGCATTTGAATCTGTATACACCAGATTTAGAAAAAGCATTAAGACTTATTTAGAGATTTAGAGTTGTGTAAGATATCAAGATTTCTACTGTTAGTTGCCAGACTCTCTCAAATTCCAACATGGCGGACACGGTAAGCATTACACTACCCCCTGCTTAAGGCTGCTCGTCCTCAGCTGCTCCACGATACGGTGCCAGGCGATCAAGGTGAACAACCATCATCTTCCCTCGGGGCGGCTGCTGGATCCGGTAGACAACATCGTTGATCCTGGTGATGATTGTATATGGGCCTTCCCATTGTGGCTACTGTTTCGGCGACTTCCCTTTTGTCTGTATCGGATGGTATAGAAACACACTGTCACCTTCGTAGAAAACCGCAGAGTTTGTCAGCATGTCGTAGCAGGCTTTTATCCGGTCGCTGGCTACCCATAGATGATGTTGGGCATAATTGTGGATGTCGTTGAACTGATCCACCAACTCCCATACATAGTCCGTTGCTGGCTGCTGCTGGTCTGGTGCAGACCCGAACATTACATCGCAGGGCAGGAAGAGCTCCCTTCCGAAGATCATATTGACAGGTGTCATGCCGTCGTCTCATGGGCGGATGCTCAATAAGCCATCAAGAAGAATGAAACTCTCTCGTCCCAGTCCCTCTGGTGCATCAAAACCACCTCCCTGAGATACTCCTTGACGGTTTTCACAAAATGCTCTACCACGCCATCTGACTGAGGGTTGTAAGGGTCTTCCGCACTCCTAAGCGCTGCAGAATCTCTTGCATCAGCCTGGAGTCAAAGTTTCTGCCTTGGTCGCTACGAAGCTCCCTCGAGACGCCAAATTGGCAGAAGTTCTTGACCAAAACGTCGGGCACTGTCGTTGCCTCTTGGTTCGGGATGGCGTAGACCTCTGACCACTTTGTGAAGTAGTCCATGGCCAGGAGTAGGTAAAGGTTCCCAGCGTCAGATTTGGCGAATGGTCCCGCAACATCAATGGTGATCCTTTCGAAAGGTACTCCAACGTTGTACTGCATCACCTGGCCCCTACTCCTGGTACACGGGCCCCGGCTCCCCGCGCAAGTGTCACACAGCTGGCACATCCACTCAACATTGTTCCTCAGATGCACCCAGTAGTAACGCTGTCGGGCATGATCTAGGGTCTTATTCACTCCCAAGTGACTGCCAGTAGTGCCTGCATGCAACTAGTCAGTACTTTTCTCATGCTTCTGGGAATTATCAGCTGAGAAATATTCTTCTTTCTGTAGATCAAATCACACACGCGGGTAAGTACCCCATCACTAACCATGAGAGACGATCACTGGACTCAGTACGCCTTATAGGTTGGACTGCGTTCGGCGATGTCTCTCCATTCCGGTCTCTGTCCCGACTCTACTTCCTGTAAGATCAGCCCAAGGTCGTTATCCATCAGCTCCCCCCTCCTGAGGGCGTCCCAATCCCATCATTCAGCGGTGGTGGCCCCCACGGCCCGGACGTCCACGATGCCCGCCTGTCTCTCCACTTTCTGGCAGTGTGCACAGTTCTCAAGGCATGGTCCTCTGGATAGAGCGTCGGCGTTGCAGTGCTTCCTTCTTTGTCGGTGCTCGGCGGTGAAGTCATACTCTTGAAGGCGTTGTACCCAGCGAGCTGTCTGTCCTTCTAGGTTTCTGAAGCTTAGGAGCCAGGTCAATGCGGAGTGGTCAGTGCGCAGATGGAAAGGCTGCCCATACAGATACTTGTGGAAGTGCACCAAGGTCTTCACGATGGCCAGCAATTCCCGATGTGTCACGCAGTAATTTCTCTCAGCTTTTGACAACATCTTGCTAAAATAGGCGATCACCTTCTCCTGGCTGTCTTGCACTTGGGACAGCACCCCACCAATTACCACATTGCCGGCGTCGGTGTCTACGATGAACTTCTCCCCAGGCTTGGGGTATGCTAGGATGGGTGCCGTACACAGGGACTCCTTCAGCGTCCAGAAGGCATCCTCCGCCGCATTTGACCATTGGAAAGGCCTCCTCTCTTCGGTGAGCAGCGTGAGGGGCTTTGAGATGTCTGCGCAGCTATACATCCTCGGTAATACGTGAAAAGGCCAAGAAAATTCCTTAGTTCTCGCTTGTCCTTCGGTGCCGGCCAGTCCCTGACACTTCTTAACTTCTCCAGATCAGTGGCTACTCCCTTCGATGACACGATAAGGCCCAGGTAGGCCCAGGTAGCCCCACGTAGCCTTCTACTTCTTCTAGATTTTACGATTTAAAATCGCGCAGTGCTAATCCCTATTATCTTATATTGCTTCTTCAACGGTTTTTTGTGAAAGACCCATCCTTTAATTTCTTGTTTTCCTATGCATTGTTTTTGTATTTTTATTCGGCTGATGATGACCCAGATTGGGGTCGAAACCGGTACCACTTCCGCTTATAATTAAATAAGAATGTAGCAATACATTTCTTATTTACTTGTATTGAATAGGTTAAACTACGTTATTTGTTATTTCAATTTAACTGTGATACAGTTCAATATGGAACATCATGAAATTTTTATCTTTAAATGATGGTAGACAACCGGGCCTACCATTACGATAATGGCGTGTGGCCTGCTGAGAGGCCTGGTGCAGGTCTTCTGATTTGACGCCATATAGGCGACCTGCGCGTTGATGACGATGGGTCCCTACCTATGGTGGAATCTAATGCTGAAGACGTCATATACACCCAGCCCCCGAGCCATTGGAATTAACCAACGAAGGTTAAAATCCCCGACCCGGCCGAGAATTGACCCGGGACCCTCTGGACCAAAGGCCAGTATGCTAACCATTTAGGGCCTGTACTACGAATGTCAGATAAACAGCCAGATACGTAGGCTGCAGTTTTGCACACTAGAAGTTAAATATTTTCTTGCGTACTACCAACGGATTTTAACGGCGGGATTGTAATACGGAAGATGTAGTAACATTTTTATTGGGTTGGTAATAAGGTTACTGAAAATATAGTGAAATTTAGCGCGGTGGCATACGTGTTCCCTGTGTTTTCGTTTGTTTAGCTCTATTCCTTTTGAAATTGTATTACTAGAATCAAATATCAGACTCTTATTAAGCTATAATGTGGAAGTCCAGGTCAAAAACAGAATTAGGACTGAAATATACAGATACGAAGAAATGTTAAAATTAATTTACGAAACTGAAACTGTTATAGAAAATAAAAAGACTGAAAATATAACCTGGACGCAAAAGTTAAGATTCAGGTTATGTATCTTTTTTGTCTAGTACTATTTACGAGGTTGCGCGTTACGACGAAAGTATAGTTTATATTCGTAATTAATGCCACTGATGCAGCGTGGGATCATCAATTTTATTATTAATTCAATTTATTGTTTGCTCATTGAATAAGTAGTTAGTTTCTTTCTTTTCAATACAATGTGAGAATAGTAACTGGCAAGCATTTATCTCACTTTAGCGTAAATACTTTTGTAGCAAGTTGTTATGAAGTAAAAGAAATATAACCTCCTTAACATCCTCATTCGACGGACGAATCGCCATGAACAACGTCATATACCTTTACTCCATATGTGCGTCGCGGATAGATTTGGAATAGAACCCACGCTTTTGACACGCATGTTGTTTTTTTTTTTGCTAGGGGCTTTACGTCGCACCGACACAGATAGGTCTTATGGCGACGATGGGATAGGAAAGGCCTAGGAGTTGGAATGAAGCGGCCGTGGCCTTAATTAAGGTACAGCCCCAGCATTTGCCTGGTGTGAAAATGGGAAACCACGGAAAACCATCTTCAGGGCTGCCGATAGTGGGATTCGAGACACGCATGTTAATGATTAGGAAATGTGTACTATCACCTCTAGTAACCTACCGACTACCATTTACAAGGTAAAAAAATGTTAAGACTATTGGGACTTGAACGCACGAAAAACTGCTTAACAGCAAACTTTGATGCCCTAACGACCACGGCTACCCATGAAACTTGCGGTTGACTGCTTGTGTACTACTGACATACTCAGTAGCAACAACTTACTAGCTTGAGAAATTTTTAAGAATTCTATGATAGCTGGACAGGAAGCATGACATACTTTATAAATATATACATAAATTACATTGTAACAACTTAATTTCGCACAGCATCATGCAGATGTAGATTCATCTTCATGAGTAGCCATCTTGATTCTTTACAGCAGCGTCCCCGATAAGAGCTAAGTCCCAGATAAGAGCGTTAACAGCCTCTCCAACTTCGGCATAGCTATACTCAAGAATATTCTCCCAGACTGCACATAAACAAAAGTCGTAGTACGCGGTTTCAACCGAACTTCCAGATAAATGTCCAAACTGCCAAATAAATTTATACCGCACTTTTATCTGGCTGTCGTAGTACAGGCCCTTAGCCATGGAGATGGACAACATTATAATGAAAATTCCCCAACCCAGTCTTCATATGAGAAAAGATGTTTGGTGACTTCCCCATCGCGTTTTTAGAATAACGTTAAGAGCTGTGCAATTTAATACAATCTTGCTCATAGCGTGTACTCTACCTAACATAGTATTCTGTAGACAATGTAGAATTCCATAGCGAAGCACGGGTACATCAGCTAGTCTGCAATATGGAGATATATACAGGAGAGGGAAAGGAAACTGGAAGAAACAATATCAATCAGTCCTGAGGCCTTTCCTTGGTATGTGGCATCACACACACCAAGATAATTATTATAATAGTGTGTCCATATCTCATACTCTTCTGCAACACAAAACACGAGTTTGTGGCACAATTAGGGAGAATTGTGGTTTCCCAGGTGAAGTGAAATTTAGATCAAAAGAACTGTCAAAAGGGCAGATTACATTTGTGCGGAGAGAGGAGGTCTTGCTCGTAATCTGGAAGGACAAAAGATTTGTTACAGTGGTATCTACCATCCATGATGCCTCTATGGCATGTACTGGTAAATGGGACAGTAGGACTGGGCAGGTTTATATGAAATCAAAGTGTATTAATTGAGTACAATATGTATATGAAAGAGGTTGATCGAACGGACCAGTACTCGTCTTATTTTACTATCTTGTGTAAGACAATGAAGTGGAGCACGAAAGTGGGGTTATACCTAGTGACCTGTGCATTATTTAATGCATTAAAGCTGTGCTGTGCCTCAAACACTCATAATAAGTTAAGGTACAAGCAAATTCTCATGGGAGTGGCCAGGATCTGGTTGACTGAAGTGCTGTTGATCTGCAACCATCCACTTCTTCAAATCTGTCCAAGAGGGTCCCAAGTAAAGACCCACCTGGGAGGCTGTCAGGGCAGGTAAAGGACCACTTTCTAGTCAAAATTCCAGCTACAGGAGTGAAACAAAATTCAACCAGAAAGTGCAGTGTGTGTTACAACAAGGGCAAACAAAGTGAAACAAGGTACACTTGCAAAAGTTGCTGTGTGCCCCTTCACTCAGGTCACTGCTACACAGCCTACCACACCGGGAAACATTATTAGGACTCTTACCAAAGGTCTCCGGTAAATTTCACCATAATCAGTACAAGGTTAGTGAAGCTAAGCTCATAGCAATAAGTTACACAGAAAATGGCCAGACACAGGGGTTGAATGTGATGAGTACCCGGTGTGCAATGTGTTCAAGTCCAACTTATTTACAAACTAGCTGATGTATCTGTGCTTCATTATGGAATTCTACATTGTATACGTAATTCTATCTAGGTTAAGTAGTGCACACATTGTAAGATTATATTAAATTGCATAGCTCTTAACGTTACTCCAGAAATGCAACAGGAAAGTTACTATACATCTTTCCTCTGTGAAAAATAGGTTAGGGAATTTTCATTGTAATGGCAGGCCTTCTTGCCTACTGTCAGTCATAATCAAGTTGGGGAATTATTACGATGGCAGGCCCATTTGCCTACTGACAGTCCATCGAGTTGGGCAGTTTTCATTATAATGGCAGACATTAAATCTCCACCTACCTTCTTACATCATCAGAAAGACTTGTCTTTGTGGCTTTCTCAACTGAAATCAACATAGGTCATTACAATGAAGTCAGTAGGAATGTCGCGATTAAAAGCAATGCTCTCATATGAAATACCGCACACTTTCTCACTTTTAATGAATAGCATACACTTCTGACCCAAAGTTTCCCGAGCTGGAATGACCAGACCGCAGACAGCCATGAACTCTCCTCTGCCATTATTCCTTTAAGTGCGCA
The DNA here is from genome assembly GCF_040414725.1 of Anabrus simplex. NCBI lineage: Eukaryota > Metazoa > Arthropoda > Insecta > Orthoptera > Tettigoniidae > Anabrus > Anabrus simplex. Next base: position 690,178,940 of record NC_090265.1, on the reverse strand, counting down.
CACTGCTCATTCCAATCAGTGCCTCAGAGTAGGGATCACCGAGCTCGATAGCTGCAGTCGCTTAAGTGTGGCCAGTATCCAGTATTCGGGAGATAGTAGGTTCGAACCCCACTGTCGGCAGCCCTAAAAGTGGTTTTCCGTGGTTTCCCATTTTCACACCAGGCAAATGCTGGGGCTGTACCTTAATTAAGGCTACGGCCGCTTCCTTCCCATTCCTAGCCCTTTACTATCCCATCGTCGCCATAAGACCTATCTGTGTCGGTGCGACGTAAAGCAAAAAAAAAAAAAAAAAAAAAGTTGGGATCCAATAGCTGGAATACTATGATGACCCAGTTTGTTATGTACCAGTAGTATTAGAAAATTTTGGAACCAGACGAATGGCAGGGCTTTCGATATTGTAGGCTTTTACATTTAGTTTAGGGCATCTAATGTAAAGGAGTCTTCCTTTCTTTCATGACCCCCTCTTGTCTTATTCTTCAAGTGATCGTTCCTTTATGATTTCCCTTTGTCAACTCTTGTTCTTTTCTGACCCTGACAGTACTCTGTATGGAAGCCTAAGGAGTCTTTTATTTGCATGCCCTACATGGCTCTTGTCTTTCTTAAGCCGATACCTTCATTTTTCAAAGTATCGGACCCCTTCCATTTTTCTCTCTGATTACTGTTATATAGAGTATGGTTGCCTAGTTTACTTCCTCTTAAAACAACAACCACCACCACCACCACCACTTATAACAGTCAGTATGGTACAACTGAATAAGACATAAATGCCCGGAAAATGTATTCACTATAACTTTTGATATGTAATACTTTTCGATAAGATAAATAACAAAGGTACCTCCTGACGCCCAGAACATTTCACTTTTGGTCAAATGTCATAAAAATGTATACTTCTTTAACAGTGTCTTGGTGGGAGACAGTGAAGTGAGAAGCATGTCACACCAAGGGGGAAAAAAAAAAAAAAAAACACTATCAACAAAAGGTCAATTTTTATTTATTTCATTTTGAAAATATTTCTTTTAAGGGATATTCCATTTTTAAACAGTGTCCTTTTAAAAGGACACCAGGCCTCAGCAGGTTAAAAATTAACAGGTGCCTTCCCCTAAAGTACTATTTCAGCCAGCGTGAATAAAATGACTTATAGTCTAAGACTGTAGTTCCTTATTCCCCGACTTTACATACAGATTTCCATCAAATTCTGTAACCCATTTACACCTGGGTCAGCGCTGATATGGACTTTGCAACAAAAATTGAATAGTCAGTAGAGTAAAAATGTGTAAGACATAAATGATTGAAAATTTAATTCTGTATAACTTTACTAATGTAGTATTTATCGATAGGACCACTAATAACTAGAGGTGTTAGTTTTTGTTAATTAGCGATACGATAAAACAGAAAATCAAATTTAGAGGTTAGGATGGTTTTATTTTCAAGTGTTGACATATTTCGTGTTGTCCAGGAGTGAATTTAAATTGCAAAATAATGTAAGATTAGTGAATAACACCACAAATACAACAATCTGCAAAATAAAAGCATTTTTCTAAATTTTTTCCTCACCACTCCAAATATTCTTGTCCACAAGCCGATATTCAAATTTGTTTGGTGCAAATGTGAGAATGATCGAGTGTATCATTTCACAAGGGGCAATCAATACTACGATATATTGTTGTTAGTCTCGTTACACGGCAACTGGAGTATCGGAGTCGGTCTTCGATAGTAGCAGTGTGGCCTGTGGTGAACAGCTGTTGTCTCGTGGCACAAGTCGTTTGGCCGACTACCTCAAAAATGTTACACGATTGTTGTTCAAATTGGGAACTATGTTTGCCTCCTGTTACATCAGTAGTGAGTGTGATTCCTAGTAGAGAATTCTACATAATTTAATAAAGTGCGAAAATTGTGCAGTGTCATCGAAGCTAGTGCGTTATCTGTGTGAATCAGTTGGTGACCATGTGTTTGTCGCGGTAGTTGCGAATTTAGCAGTAAGCAGAGATGAGACGCGATGTAATTTAAACATTATGAAAGGAATTCAGAAATACATTTTGTGTGTGGTTATGACTCTACACGGTACTGGCACGTGACTACAATAAATAGTGTGATAACAATGTTTGCCACCGGGCATCGCAAAATTGGGTTTTAAAATGCCGAAGGTAGCAGTTTCTGCACCGACAGACTTAAAGAATATAAGAATGCAGGATTTATAATTTCCTGTGGCATTCTTATGTGCAAATATTGAGACTGTCAGATTACCGCAGGAAAGATGCTTTAGACCAACATTGTGAATCTGAGAAGAATTCAAAACGCTGAGAAACTTTAGCTGCCAAGTTGGGAACAGAAGGCCAGCGCCTCAACCATATAAGCCCCTCAGCCCGGCAGTAGAGAAACTAGACAATCCTGCTACCGTATTCGTACTTGGCTTAATATGTTAGCGGAAGTCAACCAGATGATCCTCCAGAACATGAAACAAATATAATGGTTCAGTCCAAGCTTACGTTTGTTGCCCAGTCAACTCTAGTAAAAATCAGGACTTTAAGGACAATGGATCCAGCCAGGAAGGCTGGAGAAGCCATCGGGTCATTGTTAGAACTTAGTCCTGCACCTAAGAATCTATCTTCTACAGGACTGCTCCGTTTTAAGAAGAATGCCCCATTTTTTAAGAAAATGGAGTCTCAAACAGCTTTTAGAGGCTCACAGCATTTACCCGACTGCCATCAAGAACCAACTGCACTGAGAAGATTATGTGAATATAACAGAGATCCTCATGGGATTAAGGCTTGCACACAGACTATACAACTGCTGCACTGAAATATGTGAGGTATCCACGTTCAAATGTGGATTCTGAAAGGTGGTTTTCAAAATGCAGTCTCATAGTAAGTGATAGGAGGCGACGACTGACAGCTGCAAATACCGAGACACTGACCAGGATCTACTTTCAATAATTTCACTGCAGTATTCCAATAAAACTGAGAAAGGTAACTTATATTCATTTAAAATATGTTTCAAAATGCTGCATGAAGGTGAATGCAAAATAAAAATGTAACTCCCTTATGAGTGCTTTCTCATTTTTCCACAGCCACATTTAAGGGTTTTAATGCTATCTTCATTTTTCTGTATATTTTATTAATATTATACGTTATTAAAAGCACTTATTGTACAAACCTGGTTGCTTTCCAAGTTTTAATTCTTTTTCTGAGAAAATAATAAAAACAAAAACACCACATTTTGATTTTTAACTAAACAAATCTCTACGAAATAAAAAAAAAACACTTTCTAACATCTCTACAAATAAATTTTTGAGAATTAAATTTTAGGCCTTCCCCTAATTACCATTTCACTTAGTGTGAATAAAATTATTTATAGCTTAGATTGTAGTGGCTCATTCACCGACTTTACATACCAATTTTTATTAAATTCACTTCAGCCATTTTCTCGTGATGTGCGTACATACGTACACCGGAGATGAGTGGCAACAGGAGAGACAAAGCATATCACAAAAAACTGTGGTAAATGTAATGTTAATGTTGGTCAGTTTTATGGGATTTCGATATTGTATGCTTTCACATTTAGTTTAGGGCATACATACAGACACAAGAGATGACAGAAAATTAACCCTCTCCAGGTCTATGATTCCAAATGGAATCACTTTCATGTTTCCTGTGAATTTCCTAAGTAACTCCTTTATATTCCATTTGGTACAACTGTTCTATTTTCTTAATTTTTCATAAATTGTATGAATTTTTCCACAGAAACATTATTCATAACTATTTGAAGGGTATTTTCAAGAATTTTCTCTTTTCATGTAGCAAATAAATTTGAGCTGGAGAGGGTTAGAAAGTACATTTCCTTGTTACTGTGGACACAACTGGTACAGAAATATTATTGTTTCTAAATTCTGAGCAATGTACAGACAAAACTCTTATTTTATATACACTGACTGACAGAGCAAATGCAACACCAAGAAGGAGTGGTTCGAAAGGGATGAAAGTTGGGGGAAAAACAGAGACGGCACGGACGAATAATTGATGTTTATTTCAAACCGATATGCAGGTTACACAATGCGCACGGCATTGACTCAGTAGGATGTAGGACCACCGCGAGCGGCGATGCACGCAGAAACACGTCGAGGTACAGAATCAATAAGAGTGCGGATGGTGTCCTGAGGGATGGTTCTCCATTCTCTGTCAACCATTTGCCACAGTTGGTCGTCCGTACGAGGCTGGGGCAGAGTTTGCAAACGGCGTCCAATGAGATCCCACACGTGTTCGATTGGTGAGAGATCCGGAGAGTACGCTGGCCACGGAAGCATCTGTACACCTCGTAGAGCCTGTTGGGAGATGCGAGCAGTGTGTGGGCGGGCATTATCCTGCTGAAACAGAGCATTGGGCAGCCCCTGAAGGTACGAGAGTGCCACCGGCCGCAGCACATGCTGCACGTAGCGGTGGACATTTAACGTGCCTTGAATACGCACTAGAGGTGACGTGGAATCATACGCAATAGCGCCCCAAACCATGATGCCGCGTTGTCTAGCGGTAGGACGCTCCACAGTTACTGCCAGATTTGACCTTTCTCCACGCCGACGCCACACTCGTCTGCGGTGACTATCACCGACAGAACAGAAGCGTGACTCATCGGAGAACACGACGTTCCGCCATTCCCTCATCCAAGTCGCTCTAGCCCGGCACCATGCCAGGCGTGCACGTCTATGCTGTGGAGTCAATGGTAGTCTTCTGAGCGGACGCCGGGAGTGCAGGCCTCCTTCAACCAATCGACGGGAAATTGTTCTGGTCGATATTGGAACAGCCAGGGTGTCTTGCACATGCTGAAGAATGGCGGCTGACGTGGCGTGCGGGGCTGCCACCGCTTGGCGGCGGATGCGCCGATCCTCGCGTGCTGACGTCGCTCGGGCTGCGCCTGGACCCCTCGCACGTGCCACATGTCCCTGCGCCAACCATCTTCGCCACAGGCGCTGCACCGTGGACACATCCCTATGGGTATCGGCTGCGATTTGACGAAGCGACCAACCTGCCCTTCTCAGCCCGATCACCATACCCCTCGTAAAGTCGTCTGTCTGCTGGAAATGCCTCTGTTGACGGCGGCCTGGCATTCTTAGCTATACACGTGTCCTGTGGCACACGACAACACGTTCTACAATGACTGTCGGCTGAGAAATCACGGTACGAAGTGGGCCATTCGCCAACGCCGTGTCCCATTTATCGTTCGCTACGTGCGCAGCACAGCGGCGCATTTCACATCATGTGCATACCTCAGTGACGTCAGTCTACCCTGCAATTGGCATAAAGTTCTGACCACTCCTTCTTGGTGTTGCATTTGCTCTGTCAGTCAGTGTATACAAATATCAAAACAAACACAATATAACACTTTTCTTTGTTTAGCCCCAACTGTAAAGAACTACAGCATTATATCATAATTCACCATATCAATGAATAAAAAATACATTCGTGGTATATTAGGAAAATTATTATTACATAAAAGGTTTAATATTTAGATGATGCTGAATGAGAATCACTTCGTATGATCCTCAAGTTTTATCTCTCTCTTTTTTTTCCCTTCCTTACATGATTAAATGCTAGTTTATACAACAGGTTCTCACCTGTAATTCTTTCATTCAAACTTCATACTTGCAGAAGATGGGAAAATAAATTAAGAAATTGCAAAGAGAATCAAACAAGCCAATGGGTTTTACTAATGTGTGAGAGGTATAGCGTACAACTGGAACGTTCTAGAGAAAGGCAAGAAAATTCTGCGGTGGGCAAATAGATCATCTACTAGCGCCACCTCTCACGTTGCATCATCGATCGCCACCTGTCCAGGGATAACAACAGTTATTGGTTGTACGTCCCACACACTACTTTGTAAATTTGGAATGTGTTATTCCAGAGGTTTGGAAAGGTGGGAAAAGTTCTAAAGACCATGAAGGTTATGAAGCTCTAGTACTTTGGTCATGTAATGAGGCACCCTGTCAGCACATTCTTAAGCACAGAAAATGGCCTTTCTACATCACAAGAAGTGACAAGTGCTTACTTAAATGAAGATATTTGGGACAAAGTGAGGTGAAAATGTACATCTTTTGCATCTTCACCACAATACGTCTTTTATAAGCCTGACGTATTCAAAATCAGGATTTGAACGAATCACTTTGCTCAGCTTATCTCTAGCTGCCGCAGCTACTTCTCCGTGCGATGATTGCAGACACATTTGGATGTCCTCAATAACTGGTAACGATTGCCTGCTGCGATAACAAAGACGTGTGACGAGTGAGAGTTCTGGATAAGAAATTCCACGATAACAACGGAAGTGGGTTCAGTGCAAAACCAAGGCTTGTAAGCTGCTATCTCAGTAACGCGGCGACACAAAAGTGCGATAAAAATCTTGTTTTGTACGTCTAACATAGACAAAAAAATGAGCTGTTATTAACAGCAATGCACAATTTACGGTTTAACTTACATCAATGTATAACTGGGACGCCTTATTCCTAAGAAATACAGAGATTGACGTTGGACCTTCCGGTCTACATCAATATTTACTCAATCAACAAATAAGAAAGTGCTTGGTTAATTGGATTATACAACTTCTACCGTACGTACTAACTTTGCTTGACACATAGGATGACAGGAATGCATTCTTGTTGTCTCTTAGTAATAGACATACTGTATAACATTGAAAAATGGTCCTAAATTCTGAAAACAAACATTCATAAAAGGCACTATCATGCAAGTTAACATTATATATGCGCCAAAGTCAAAAGAAAAGTAATATTATCCAATATTAAACTCCAAATATTCGCTATTAAATCCAAAATCTTCAAAATATGCATTATGCATACATTTTCTTGTGAAAAGGTCAAAACATACAAACATGCAGGGAAAAAGAACGGTTATATGGAATCGTTAAAGCATAAAACGAATATTTGCAAAGTTTGAGAAGATTATTTAAAAACATGATTTTTGCATAGAAATCCGGGCTCTACTAATATATAAATAAAAATTCAACATTTATACAACACGGTATTTTCACAGCTATCGCGGTGATTTCTTTGACTTTACCTGCAATTTCATTAACTTCAAATCTTCGAGTAAAGAAGTTATTCTGATTTTGGAACAAATCTGGTAAGAAACTGTGCAAAAATTATGCAGCCAAGTACGATATTTTGAATATTTCCCACACTGTTTAACATTTCATACTTTATTCTAAACGAGTTTTCTAGCCTGAATTCAAAACTATCAAAATGATGCCATCTGAACATATGCCCACAGAAAAGATATGAACTCCTGACTACAGCCAAAACTGGTTAAGACGCTTTTGTGAAGACCGAAAAAAAAAGTAACGCCATAAAGAGCAAACATGCTAAAAATTTAAAAAAAACAAATTACGCAGTTAAACTTCAGATTAGGTTTGAACGTAAAAATAATTATGAAGAAAATAAAGAAACAAAGAAAAAGTAACGTCATAAAGAGTGACACGCTAAAAAATGAAAAACAATTACGCTGTTAAATTTAAGGATAGGTTTGAACATAAAAATAATTATGATGAAAACAAAGAGACACCTGTTTATGATTATAATTAACGAAATAAATAATGAAATACATAAAGAAACAATACATTTTAAGATCACCAATATAGTAAATTTTTTAGACGTGTGAACCATACACATCGCTTACAATTATGTTTAAAGGTATCATAGGAATGTCCAACATCTGGGCGATTTACACACATTTAATGTGTGGATTAGCACCCGCTTTCTCAATAAACTTTAATTTTTCATCATTTGTAAACTGCCTAGCGTTCTTCATAACTGAATGTCCTGCAAACCACTAGGCCTAAGAACAGTAGACCTAATTTATGTATGTTGAAACACAATTCACTTACGAACATAAAATTAAGCACCAAAAAGTCACCAGAGATGCCAACTTTCAAGAAAGGCAATTCGTAATGCAGCTGTTCGGGCACGTGGGGGGGAAGGGAGGGCGTAGAATTTTTTATTTTCGAGATCTTACTAACGTACATATCATTGAAAAATCAATGAACATACAATTCAACCAGATATTCGAAGACTGGCATATAAAGAGTGTATGATTCTTACCTGCTAAAGTAACAGGTGATCTGCGGTACATATTTGAGTGGAGGTTGAAGGATCACTTATTTTGTTGAGTACTGTAGTTGCTGCCCTTACCAGCTTTTAGTTGCTGTTCGGTAAACGTACACGGGTGACATGCTTTTCCTTTTGATATCATGTGCATCCTCTGCACTAACAGAGCACTTAACAGTTTGGTGTCCATATTAACACAGAACTGTCTTGTTCTTCCTCACCATGCGCAACTGATGATAATATTATTTGCTTTACGTCCCACTAACTACTCTCTTACGGTTTTCGGAGACGCCGAGGTGCCGGACTTTAAACCCGCAGGAGTTCTTTTACGTGCCAGTAAATCTACCGACACGAGGCTGACGTATTTGAGCACCTTCAAAGACCACCGGACTGAGCCAGGATTGAACCTGCCAAGTTGGGGTCAGAAGGCCAGCGCCTTAACCGTCTGAGCCACTCAGCCTGGCCATGCGCAACTGAAAAATCGTGGCTACACACACTACAAAACACGTGTGAATGAGATTTTAAGAACGCAGTAAACAGGGTTATTCTTTCGGGTATTCCTCCCTAAATTTCTGAACTATTTTTGGTTTATTACTAGCATAACTAATCACGGTAACGTCGCCACACGAATTTTCCTCCACAAGAAATTGCTTCATTATTTCAAACCTTTCGCATTTTGTAATACAAGATTAGTATATATACTAGAAGACCAAAATATATATAAATTTGGCAACCAAAATCACAAAAATAGTTCTTCAAGAGTCACGCACACAGTATTCACAATGAAACGGAGTTTGTCACCACTTTGCCGCCAAAACAAAGACAAAAGAACTCGCACACTTGCACGGAAGTCTGGTCATGTGACGAACAAAGACAACAACTCTGTAAGATATAACACTTCACAGGTGCCTATTTTTCCGCTACTGGAAGCACACACTGAGTTCGACACGTGAAAATTTGATATTCTTAAACGAGGGACAGGGAAGGGGTATAAATTATTACTGAGAAATATGAAAATAATATTCTGAGTATTCAAGCTGTAATGGCATTCCTTGTGTATCCTTTTGAACGCTTCATACATTTAGATCTTAAAATAAAATAAAAAATCGTAATTTGTGGTGTGTGATTCGTAAAGGTGTAATTACTATGGGTAATTCGTAATTATTACGATTGAATTGTAATAGTTGGCATCTCTGAGTCACCTGTATACGTACGTACAGTAGGCCTAATTTACGTACTTTGTTACATAAAGCACTCATGAAAGTAAAATTAAGCACCAACATGTCACACAAGCTACTGTTTCGCATGATCCAAACAAACGTGCGCCCACGTCAAAGACTGGCTTGAGACTGACGCTCCCTGCAGCTGTAGGTCGACATGCTAGGGCTGTGAAATTACGTTCTCTACCAAATCCTCACCCAGGCCAGTCGTCGCTGGCGTTTCGTGCGTGCAGTGTGGCCGAGAACACCGATTTGAATTTCTTATGGTGAGAAATGCGAACGTACTAAAGAGTGACGTAAATGTGCTATCCAGGTTTCTTTAACATGTACAGTATTTAATAGGACACGGGCTGGGACTTTGTTATGACCGGTGCATGTAAGTACATCCTGATGAGATGTGAAGTATACATCATAACTAGCCAAACCGGACACCAGTGGGAACAGAAACTTCAACCTTCTAATTTCCAACAGAACAAGAACGATCGAGGGCACTGCAGTTCAATGAGGAAGTTGTGGGTTCAGTCACTCTCCTGACATCACCTAATAAGCTGAAAGTCTATTTCACATAAATAAATGTGTTAAACATCCATGTTTTCACATATACTTCATCACACACTTAAAAATAACAATACAATTCCTCTCATTTCCATGGTATTTATACACTTTAGAATATTAAATATTACAAGAAAGGATATTGTGGAGATAACTCACAATGAATGTGTTAACTAAATAATGAACTCTAAAATAACACTGACTAAGCTAGTACAATGAAACTCACCGGCTTAAGTTCATTGAGGCTGCTTGCCACAGGGTCCCAGGGTTGTTTAAGAATGATGTTCAGGCTTTCCAGGCCGCTGAGACCAGGACGATTAACTGCAGTTGAAGAGCCTATCATTCTATCAACCAGCGATGGAGCTTTGGCTCTCATAGTCTGGAAAATAGTGATGTTAATGAAGATTACTTCAAAAGGACATGTAAGATGACGATCATAATGGTCATACTTTATAGGGAAAACAGTTATGTTATACTATAATTTAATCCTTCCACCGTTAAACCCGTATATATACAATTCTGTGCAGTGCTCACTTTTCTAAGCCATAAATGTACACGGAACGTCAGATTAGTTGAAACTGAGCGCTTCACGTTCAAGGAGGATCAAAAGATGAGATCTTCCAGTTCTTCCGTGTAATACTGACATACACAACATCAAAAAATGGCTGCGCTGCACAAGCCTAGACGTCTTAGTGACGTGGAAATTCAGCAATTTTTAGTTGATTGTGACTCGGATAATGATATTTTGGAAGATGAAAGTGATAATGAGTATGTGATTGGTGATCTTATGATACAAATTGTTCTTGAAGATGAAGACAATGATAAAGACATATTGAAGAAGACTGAGATAACAAGAATCAACCTTTACCCCCACTAACAAAATGGCAAAACAAATTTTTTTAAATGTTGCAATTATTTTTTTGATTAGCTGTTATTCACACTTTCTGCACATGCAGGCAGGCAATATATTAAGCAACGGTTCCCAAGAATAACATCTTTTCTATGCTTATTCACTCACACGCTGATATGAATACGGCCAGATTTTAACAAGTTCCCTGATTTTTCAGAATAGTACGACTTCGGAAATGGAGTGATACTAATGAGGGTGAAATGTGTTTTTTGTTCTTACAGTACTATTGGTCCACAAATGCCCTGCTTCAACCTGTTATTTTTCTCAAATTACGGTAAGAGACATGTACATACCTGAATCCTCTCAACATACTTCATTACTCTAACCCTACCCCTAAAGACAATTATGACAAACTATACAAGGAGAAAATTATAACAGATCATCTCAAAAATACTTTCAAAGAAACACTGCAAACTTCTAAAAACTCAGCATAGAGGGTTTATGCATGGCAAAAAGCAATAAGAAAACATATTAGAGATAGGCCAATACCAATCCATACTATTATAAAAAGAAAGTTGGTACATTTGTATATGGAGGGAAGTCTCGTGAGCTACTACACAATTTCAGTCATTCTTTCACCATTAGAATTTGTTTCTCCCAGAATATTATAGGCTAGAATTATGGTAGATTTATATGGAGAGCAGTCAATTATACGTCTGGCGGCCTTTGTTCACCTAACAGGCGGTCGTGCGCCCAGTGACCTTTCATACATAGACACCTGGTAGGCAGTCTACTAAATGGTAGCTTTCTGCAACCAGGGGCCTGTTCCACGAACGAACTTTGCAACTTTTCAACTTTGCACTTTTCACTTTTCAATTCTTGCAAAGTGCAAAGTCTTTCTGTTCCACCATGATCTAGGTTGTACTTTTCAATTTTTTCGCAAAGTGAAAAGTCTTTGCGAATGAGTGATCCGATCGAGTTTATTCCATGAGCAAACTGTATAGGCCTAAAGCTTTACTTTTCGCGGCGAACTTGACGGTATAATTGTGGTACCGTTAAAGTATTTTATCATGGGAAAGAAAGGTTATTACAAGAAGCTGGCTGTGATGGAAGTTGTCAAGGAGAAACGTGACATCCTTTTTGGCAACTTTAAAAACAACCTCTCAAATGATGACAAACATCAATGTTAACGAGAGTACCGTCAACACATCCACACACAGAAGGAAATTCACCCTTCATTAGAAATCCCGTAGCTATATTATGTGGATTATCAGGCCAATGTACTGTTAGGAAATATTACATTTACTATAATATCTACGACTTTGGTAACAGTTCTGCAAATAATTGATTCTGATGTCCCATGCATTGCTGCTACACCGTGCAGCTGGGCATCATTTACTAACCAATGTAAGCATATAAGAATTTGTTGTTTTACGGAAAGGAATTTACTACCTTTTTTTTTTTTTTTGCATGTTTCAATATAGTCAGCCTGTGTTAGGGTAACACAATATCACTCGCAAAAGTCCGCCGAAGTGAGGTTATGAAAATTAATCCTGTCTTTGTACGTTCTCTTATTGGATTTTTTATCACTGTCCTCACTTGATGCTAACAAAAGCTCTCATCATAACGTGTTTATATCACTAAACCAAATTCTATGCCGAGAAACTAGTGTACATACTCGTTAATTAACAGATGAAAAGGGAATCGTCTCTTTGCAAGATTTATGAAAACATTTCACTTCATTTCTTTGCACTTTGCATTTCTGTACCAATGGAGGAACATAACAGGCTTGAAAAGTGGAAAGATTCCTAACTTTTCACTTTGCAAGCTAAATCTGAAAAGTGATGGTGGAACAAAATGTGAATTGTAAAGTGCAAAGTTCATTCGTGGAATAGGCCCCAGTTCAAGCCTTCTATCCATAGAGGTCATTACAAGCTGTATACTGATTGAAAGCTGAAAAACTGCTCTTTTTTGGTGTTGGAACGAACACCATAGATTACATTATGAAGCAGGAAATACTGTATTTACGTGAATAATCCCTACACCCAATTTTAGGAAGGCTCATTTTGAAAAAATGAAATGAACTAAAATTCCTTCCATCAAAAGAGTAATATATAAACGTAATCCCAAAAGTAAAGTCTCCTATTTTTTATAAATACATCGACTCATTTATTTCTACAATGGTTTACATCATTTTACAGCTTGAACATTTAGCTATTTTTCTACATAACCACCATTTCGGTCGATGCATTTTTGTAGACGCTGTGACAGTTTTTTTATGTCCATGTCATACCAGCTCGCCGCTGTGCTGTTCAGGAAGTTGTGAACCTCATCTTTCACCTCATCGTTGGTGCTGAATCGCTTTCCAGCCAAATGTTCTTTCAACTTAGGGAACAAGTGTAATATGGAACGCCCAGGTTTCGTCACCCGTGACAAATGAGTCCAAAAAAGTGTCCTGTTCAGCTGCAAAGCGTTGAAGAAATGTGCAGGAAGAATCAACTCGTTGCCGCATGTGGTCTTCAGTCAGCACGCGTTCATTGCATCCATCTTGCGCACACTTTCCGGTATTTCAACTTTTCTGTTAAAATTCTGCGAGTGGTGTTTTGGGAAACCTCAGGAACCAAAGTTCTTCTGGCTCGGGAAAGAGTGACCCGCCGATCTTCATGCATGATTTACTCAACCTTCACAACTGTCTCGACGGAAATTGACGGTCTCGAAGGAAATTGACGGGTCCCGCTCCTTGGCTTGTCGTGAATTTCAGTCCAACCGGCTGCAATCTCTCTACACCACTTACGAACATTTTTGACATCCATGCACAACTCACCATACACATCCATCAATTGGCGATGGATTTTAATCGGTTCAGTACCTTTTGCGTTTAAAAAGCGAATAACTGTGCGCACTTCGCAGTAACATCTAATGGGAGCTCCATTCTCAAGGGCTGCCAGGCCAAGACTGTGTGCCGCAGTGCAGTGTGTGCATGTTTATATGCAGACAATTCATATCACTCTGCGAGGTCCACGTATTCTTTACGCAAATATTAACATGTTAATTTACGGATATAGCTGCTTTGGCTGAGATAATAAAAATACATTATCACTGCTATAAAATGCTATGAAAATTAGCAAGTAGGCCTACTTACATGACAGGTATTTCATTAATCTGAATTTGCAATAGGCTCGATTCCCTGTACATCGGAAGATTCGTTGTTTCTTGCATCACTTGAATCCTCTCCTAAATTACAAATTCGTCACACTCCACGTCTAAACCACTTCTCACATGGGGTCTCTTTTTACTTTGATAGTATCACAACTGGCAGTTCGAACCCCAGCCGGGTCGGGGATTTTAATCGCTTCTGATTAATTCTTCTGGCTCGGGAACTGGGTGTTTGTGTCCGTCCCAACACTCTCTTCTTCATATTCAGACAACATACCACACTACCAACTACCACAGAAACACGCAATAGTGATTACCTCCCCCTATATAGGGTTGGCGCCAGGAAGGGCATCCGGCAGAAAAACAGGGCCAAATCCACATGTGCGACGCAGTTCGCACCTGCAACCCCACAGGTGTATGAAAGTGGTAGGAAAAGAAGAAGTAACACAACCGGCAGTAGATAATTTTTGTGCAATGTAAACACTTGAAACAGACACACCGGCATACTTGGATGTTAGTTTTGCGATACAGTAAAACCACATTATTACGCGATTTCGAATTAACTGCCAACTCATAATTCAGAAATGCCAACTCTTGCTGCGTCACAAAATATTCTGATACTCACTAATGCATGCAATTAACATTGATTCACAGTCTGAACCTTTCAAATGCCATGGAAAAAATTCTATTTCCAAAATGTATCCAACAAGTTGCATTTACATTATTCAAATAATGCACTTGAATAACTCGCTGGCAAACATAACCTCAAGCAATGGAAAAAAAAAAAAAAAACAGCATGATTAAAAGATTAGGACAAATTATTTTTTGGTTTACTGTACTGTTTGCATTTTTAGAAGGCTTGTACTTGCACGGAAAATGTCCGACACCCTTACCAACACATTGTGGCTTATCAAACTTTCCTATGACAAAGGGAGGATGTCTTTCGCTTCCGTCTGCATTCTAAAACAGTACAGTGACACCAACTCTTCTAAAACCATAAGTTCATCTGGGTTCGGCAGTAAAAAAAAAAACACAGTTCGTCTGGTACATTCAAACTGATTATAATTATGAGCTGCGCTTTTTCGCCTACCGTTGGCATCGCCAGTCTTCTTGGATTCTGCTTCTCCACACACTGGCTACTATGTGATATAGTGGCTTTCCTTAAAAGGCCGAATACAAAAGAATATAAGATTTCACTCAAATTTAGCAGCTATGAAACATGCTATAGACACACCGAAGTGGGGGAAAGTGCGGAAAGCTACCCCTGCACGTTCCGGAAGATGCGACCTATCATGATGCGGATAAATTTTGAATTTAAATTACTCTGTAAAACACTTTTTTAAATGTAAAGGCAGTTTATAATTAAAAGTCTAAATAGTTTTCGATTTAAAAATGACATATGGGGACAGTTTTATTCAATCTGCGGTTATACAAAGCATAATTGTACACTCAACATAAAAAACTAGGTGAGTCAGGAGCATGTTGCCAACTTTGACGCGAATAAAACCCGCGCCCCAATTTGTTTAAAAAAAGATATGCGGGGATTATTCGCGTAAATATGGTAGTTCATTCTCAAAGAGTGATACACCACTTGGTAGTCAGCAGAAACGGCTGGCCCTAGTAAACCTTGAATTACGAGGAATGAAATTGAACATACAGTACACAATACTGAGAATGAATCGGGCAGTGATATAGTTTCTGAAAGTATGTCCAACCCTGTCCCGCTTCTCTATGGGGTCAGATATGAAGTGAGATGAATCTTCGCAGTGAGTTTTTAAGATCAGAGAAGATGACGAGATAAAATTAATAACTTGATATATGAAGGTAGAAAGGGACAAAGTGAAACCCAATGTCGGCACATAGCCTACTCCTGCTGAATAGCACCAAGGTGTGTGCTCAATGCCTAACATCCCCATTCGATGGACAAATCACCATCAACAGAATAATACGCCCTCCCTCCATGTGAACACTGCAGAGAGGTCTGGAATTGAATCTAGGCTTTTGGCATGCAATCACGGTGTCAGACCATACAGACTTAACGCCTTAATAATTACAGCCACCAGGCAGGCTAAACCAGGATAGAACCTGCCTAGTTGGGCTCAGAAGGCCACCGCTCTACAGTCTGAGCTTCTCAGCTCAGCGCACACTAGACTATACCCACCACAAAATAATGCTGTCTCTTATACACACAGACATCACCCACCAATACAGGAGAGTCTGCCTTACAAGGGCTGCACTAGGCTAGCAATACAGACACAAAATTATTGATAATGGGGGGACTGAGCATGGACAATGTGCATTTAGGCCATTTATTTTCAATTAACCTATAATACAAGGTGCTGCACGCCTAATTTTATATTAACAGATGACAGAGATCTTCAGATGATAAGTGACTGTGACTGGTGTTTTAACCAGCAAAACAAGATTATAGTATCAACGCCACTTAATATATTAATCATACAAGAATGGAGAAGAATTCTAGTCTCTAGAAGAATTGGCTAAAAGAAGGAAAGGTCCATGAAAGGTAGAAAAATGATGAAACTCTCTTGGTCTTCGAAAGATAAAGATAATAATAATTGTAACAAAATCAAAATAGCAACTCAATTTAAATATCTTGGAAAGTAATAACGCATAACCTAAATGAAAAAATATCAATTCAAACAAGAACAAATAGATTAGCTAAAGCAAAATTTTTTTTTTTGCTAGTTGCTTTACGTCGCACCGACACAGATAGGTCTTATGGCGACGATGGGACAGGAAAGGGCTACGAGTGGGAAGGAAGCGTCCGTGGCCTTAATTAAGGTACAGCCCCAGCATTTGCCTGGTGAGAAAATGGGAAACCACGGAAACCATCTTCAGAAAAGCACAAAAATTAACATGGGATATCTACAAAAAGGAATGTCTATCAATAAATGCAAAAATAAAACACCACAACACAGTTATAAAACCGAAAGCTACATATGCAGCAGAAACACTTTCATACCTGAATAAACAATCAAAAACTGACAGACTTCAGAAAATTGAAAGGAGGATTGGAAGAACCTGCATCAACAAAAAATACCAGAAAGATGGGCACTGGCGGATAATACCCAACAAAGTCGTGTACAAAGAGCTAGAACCCGTTACAGATATTATGCGTAAGAGGAGACTGGGATTCTTTGGACATATCATGAGGATGCAGGGTTCGAGACTTCTGAAACAACAACTAGTAAAACATAATCTCGTCTCAAAAAATACCACAACAGAATGTAAATGGACAAGAGAAGTAAGAGAGGATCTGGAGGAAATAGGCCTTACAACAGAAGACACCACAAATAAGATAAAATTGAATACAAAACTCAAGAATACAAACCTCTGCTTTACCCTTACACGAAACAAACCAGCAACAAGCATATTTTCAAATGAGGAAAGGGCACGAAGATTGGAGTGTCTGAAGATGTACTGGGAAGACCGCAAAGCCTGAACAATCCCTTCAAAGAGACCTGAACGATGGACAGACTAAAGTGATACTATGCGGTCCTAAAAAAAGAAGAAGAATGATTATAATAATAACTAGACTGACGTTTTCACGACCCGTATTAGTAGACATGATAATGTAGCTTGTGGGCTTTTGCTGTGTTGAGAAAACAAAGAGAAAATCTGTACATTTTGCGGAAACATTGCTCTGCATCTTCAGAAGAAAAGTAGTCTCTTTATGTTCCAAGACTTCTCTAATAATGATGGTTTGAATTTGAGAATACTTCAACATTGGTCTATTGTGCGCGGTATTCTTTCTTTCTTCTGAAGACGTGGAAGAGAGTCTCCATGAAACCATAATTTTCTTCTTGTTTTCCTGACACAGTGAAAGCCCAAAAGCTAATTATCATGCCTAATAATAATTATGATAAATTTTTTGCTGCGGCCCTTGTAAGGCAAACCCTCTGATAGGGTGGGAGTTGTCTGCTGTGTATGGGACGATGTGTGTCACTGAGGTGGAGACAGCGTTAAAGCTAATTATCATGTCTAATAATAATTATGATAATTTTTTTTTGCTGCGGCCCTTGTAAGGCAAACCCTCTGATAGGGTGGGAGTTGTCTGCTGTGTATCGGACGATGTGTGTCACTGAGGTGGAGACAGCGTTGTGCACAGTGTACGAATTGCAGGAATGTTGGGGACAACATGAACACCTAAGTGAAGGGAATTAACTGTTCAAGGTCAAAATCCCATGAGTCAGCTGAGATGGAAAGCAGGATTCCAAGATCAAGACACTGAAAAAATCAGTCACAAAGCAGTACTCCAGAAACTTAATGCCACAAATTTTAGACAGGATGAATTGACCAAGGGATGTCATGTATAAGAAATATGAAAGAGGTGATCACAGGCACCTTCGTCAGGGCAGAAAAAGGAGCACCCCAGAGGGAAAAGTGCAAGGAAAAGGAGAAAACTGCAAAAAGTGTCCTTAGAAGAAAGGATGAAGAGATCTGAGGGCTGTAGATATGGTGCAGGGCAGTTCTGATGTATGTAACTAACCACCCAACTTTATTTGCTGTTTTCTCATGAAGTGATTTTTGTTACAGGTATTGAACACGGTCAACCCAAACCATAGTGAAGTCCCTCAGATATTTAAATCATTAGAATTGAAGACTCCCTCTATTTCGTTAAGGGGACTCATGAGTGAGTTTTGAAAATCTGAAACTACTGGACGGATCATTTTGTAATTTTAACCACAGGTATATATGCCTATAGTTAGGAGACATTCTGAATTTTAACATGATTGCTCAAATACTTTTTGAAATAATAATAACATTGTTATAAAAAACATTGGGTCATAAAAAATGTTCCTTGTGATGGAGTTTTTACTCATTTTCATCCATACTTGGTAAACAATACCTAAATACGTGCATAATTAAAAATTGCTTTTGAATTTGATGTGCCTTTAATACGAGAATCAGGAGAGAGAATCAAAATGATAACATTTACCTTTTGCCCAAAGATCAGAAATTATTTATATTTGAAAGCACAAATAATGCAGAGCTAATTATAATTTCCATACATATTTAAATATCCAAACCAACTTTGAACTAAATAACTTGAAAACTGCAATACAGGGAGCTTTTTATCATAATACCTGTAACAAAAATCACTTCATGAGAAAACAGCAAATAAAGTTGGGTGATTAGTTACATACATCAGAACTGCCCTGCACCATATCTACAGCCCTCAGATCTCTTCATCCTTTCTTCTAAGGACACTTTTTGCAGTTTTCTCCTTTTCCTTGCACTTTTCCCTCTGCCCCTGACAAAGATGCCTGTGATCACGTTGCTCACCGATCTTCAGTGAAGAACTTGTCATAGATTCTTGCCTAATGTCATGCATCACTTCTAATGTTTTCACACAACCCATGTTAAATTCACTCACTGATTTTATAACTGCTAAATTCAGCTTCTTATTTCAAACGAAGACCTCTCTAGGGCAGCTATGGCATATAACGCTATGGAGATCTCATTAGCATTTTGAGTTAACCCTCTCTTGCACCCGTCCAGCAAGGCATCTGAGGCCAATCTCTGATAAATAGACAATATTTTTCCAACAATTTCAAATAAAAACTTGGTTTCCACACAACTAATAGTGTGAAGTATTTTACTGTATCAAGCCAGGAATAATAAGGCACACTCCAAACAATATTACCCTTGTCACAGATCAATGTACACCAACAAATATTTAAAAAAACAACCCACATGGAGAAAATGTCAACAAAGATTGGTAGGAAGTAACTATAGTATTCGAATAAGCAACTCATTTATTTATTAGTTTCTTCTATTTACTTAATTACTGATAACAAAGTTATATTGGACATCATGAAGAAAATAAAACTCAAAATCTAAAGTAAATTATTTCAATATTTTATGACAGAGGTTATTTCATTCCCAAGTATACTACCATTGTAAAGTATGAGAATTTTCTGTTAGTAGATGTCAAAAGACACTTGCATGACCATTCCCACAAGTGGATTTTGTGGTAAAACAAAATCCGAAGTGTTTCAGTACATGAGACAGGTAGGCGTGGCGTGCTTAGGTATTTAATAATGACGCGCAACCATCTTTAGATCACCGCCAGGGCTTTAAAAATGGCGCTATGGGAAAAATTTCAACATTCCTTATTTCAGAAAAGGTCTGGGCCCTAATTTTCGGCAAAATCCAAAATTCGGTATTTTGGCCATATTTTCATGAAAACTCACTCATAAGTCCCCTTAAATACCGACACCATACTTGCTCCTTCAAGTAACGCCCCTCCTATACTGGCTACAACACGTGAGGCTCTGCCTACCAGTACCCCCTCTTCCCCTCAGCATTCCCCAACACCTGAACAGCGTCGATACTACACTAGAAGTAGGAACTTCAAACAGACTAACGCTGCAGATACATTAGGACATACATTACATCTTGAGAATAAGTAAGTACACATTATTCAACATATAGTTTTCAGCGATATATTCTCGGCCTAATTTCCCGTTGTCAAGTTAGCTTTCCGTTTCATTCCAGATTGACAACGTTTACTACGGACATCCACGTCTACAGGAGGCATTTTCTGGTTACACGAAATTGTCGTCCAGCCTACCTTCTTTTATTTGATATTTTAGCAGCATTTTACGGCAAATTCTTTGATGATTTTCAGCACTTCACGACACACCACGATTTTTATCCAACTTTCCATGACGTCTTAAACTATACTACCTTCAATTCAACTACTTATTTCCATCCTCATTTTAAATATTGGCCTCAAACATGAGCATATACTGTCTCTTTTAACCGCCTTGTTCTTATCCTGTTGACACCTTATTTTTGATATTCTGTTTTCCTAATGTAATATATAGTGTTCAAGCTTTTCATCAAAAAGATCCATTTCAGTGTCAGACATGGATTACTTTTTAAAAACAATGTGTGACTATTACTTTTAGATGAACATTTCAATTTTTCAAAGTGATTTTAGTATAGTTCTGTTTTATTCAATATTTTTGTACTGTAAACATTTTGCATCCACAGTATTAACACTTGTAAATTTTCATCAATATGTTTTACGTAAGTTATTATGACTCCTTAGACCATGTGTGTTTTAAGATTGATTGAGGCTGATGATGCCCAATAAATAGTGGGCGAAATATGTACCCTTCAAATTTCTGATAATTTCCATGTGTATTTAACCACACTATAGTGGAATAAATTTGTATTGAATAGGTGGTATAAAAATTACTCCTTGTATAAACTTTGTGTAAGTATCGATTCTCAAAATTTCTCGAGTGCATTATATTCAATTGTGCCCGTCACTAATCCAATCAAATTAAAAACAGAAAAAAACAAAAAAACATAAAAACTTCAGAAATGGTGGTTATTTACGACCTTGAGGTAATCTGGAAATCGCGCGCGCTGCACATGTCAGTACGAGTTGGAAATGATTCACACATTTAAATGTAATGTGCACAAATAAAACACGACAACATAAAATTCCCTGTCTTACATTAGGACCAAAACAGTAGGCATAATAGTCAATCCCAAGACCTCCATGGCTTTCTTTTTTAATGTAACGTGCAACATCTGTTCTGGTCTAGCTAACATAATCGTGTACGATAATATTAAAATAATAAATTTGTGTTAACCCTCTACTGCATGAATTATTTTTTGTTTCCGTTTGGTGAAGAAAATTTCAAGCTTTAATGTTCAACATACGCTCAGTGTTTTAGATATACCAGAAATTCTTAACTGGGCCTAATAGGTTAACACTCGTATGTGATGTGGATTGCCATATTGGAATATATATACGATTTTTCATGATTTTACGCTAACCTTTACTGCCTACTGGCCGTGGGTACGTATTGCAAGGCGCAAGTATACTTGCACGACCGTAGGTTGGTAATGTCTTTGAGATTGAGCCAACAGTATGCAGTAGAGGGTTAAGAAGGAGCAGTTTTGATTCCTGCCTGAAAGCCCAGTTACTCTACAGTGCCCTGAGGAAAGTGCCGAAAACCTGTTCGGCAGTACGATCGAAAAAATGTAAAAATATAAACATCTAACCCTGGACATAATGTGGACGTTTTATAGGTCTGAACATTTGACGAAACTTGTTCCGAACATTTGACGAAACTCGTTCCGTCTTCAAGCAGAGCTGTCGAAATGCGTTCTGTCTCCTTACAATTGTTGTGGCCACTCTCTGCTTTCTGATTCCTTATGCAAGTTCAGCGCTGATCGCTTTTCCAGTACAGTACTTGCTCTAATTATCGCAATGACTGGGCGTTAACACCAAGATCCATAAGTATGCCATAGCCGTCCTTTCTTGAGATATATTTATTAAAAAACGATTGATCGAGTATACTTGCAAGACCGTAGGTCGGTAATGTCTTTGAGGTTGAGCCAGAGGTACTCCTGAAGCCTGTGGTAATGTGATGGGGAGGGCCCACGTAAAATAAACGGTGGTTGGTTCGCGTGGATGTTGACGGGGTGGAAGGAGTACCTTTGACTGTAGGGCTGTTTTGTCTTATGTTATGTAAGAAACAACAAGGCATCACTGGGATATGTGTTTAATTGACTGTACAGTTGAAGGTGTGTCGTAAAACTACCTCTGTTTATAATATTTATCCATTTACACAGGTGAAAAGTTATTTGTTGCCTAATGGCAACAGTATGCAGAAGAGGGTTAAGAAGGAGCAGTTTTGATTCCTGACTGAAAGCCCAGGTACTCTACAGTGCCCTGAAGAAAGTGCCGAAAACCTGTTCGGCAGTACGATCGAAAAAATGTAAAAAATATAAACATCTAACCCTGGACATAATGTGGACGTTTTATAAGTCTGAACATTTGACGAAACTTGTTCCGAACATTTGACGAAACTCGTTCAGTCTTCAAGCAGAGCTGTCGAAATGTGCTCTGTCTCCTTACAACTGTTGTGGCCACTCTCTGCTTTCTGTTTACTTATGCAAGTTCAGCGCTGATCGCTTTTCCATTACAGTACTTGCTCTAATTATCGCAACGACTGTGCGTTAACACCAAGATCCATAAGTATACCATAGCTGTCCTTTCTTGAGATACAGTTTATTAAAAAATGATTGATCGAGGATTTAGCGTTGATGGGACTGAAATTTCTGGACGGTTGATCCGGGAAATCGTTTCTTCGAGGAACGGATAATGCAGGTTTTTTTACAACGTGATTTAATTACTATACTCACGGGATCACATAATTTGAACACATATTGTGGGAAAACGTAGTTTCCGGGGACGGATAATTGAGGTTGCACTGTACTGTAACCAAATTACTGTATACAGCAATCGGTTCAGTAGTAACAAAAAAAAAATGTTTAATTATTTCAGACTGCTTTGCGCTTTGTTGAACAATGCAATGAATCTACACCAGCTGATGTAATGTTGATTAAACGATGGCGCGACAGCACTGCACCAAGAAAATTCAGAAGAAAATCACTGATTTTATACAATGAGTGACATTATGTAAACATTTTAATGTTAATACACCTTTGCTTAGCAGAGTTTATGCAATTTTTTTTATAGACATTTAACTTCCCAAAATATTTACCATGTGTCATCCAAAAAAAAGCATCAATCGAAGTGGTTCCGCCCCCTTTATTTTGGATAAATGGGGTTCTACTGTATAGGGAATTATACAAACAGTCTAGGAGCATTACCTGAAGGATATCCAGGTAGATGGCCAAATACGTGGGGCTGAGATTCTCCAGTAAGGTGATGTGTAACCATTGGGTGATCTTGGTCTCCCAGTTGTAACAAGCAAGTAAGTGACGCACGCGACGGGCAGACCTATCCACGATAGTTCGACGCTGTACTTGTTCATTCCAGCTCCCTGAACAAGCAAGACGTGCCAGGCGGTCAGCATGCAGGGTGCGCACCATCTTTCCAAACATTCGCTGCTGCATGTTGGTCCACCCAGTCCTGCAAAATGCACTCTAAATTAAAAGCTATTCATCCCAGAAATCTGAAATTCTCTAAGAGTAGATAAGAGACACAATTCTTTCCTGCAAAGGCAACTACAAATAGTACACATTGTAAAGCCACAGCATAAAATATTATTTCAAAGTCTTAACCCACTGGCACCGGCTCATGGAACAGTTCCACGGTCACATCAGATGGACCAACTGCAGAATTACGGAACTGTTCATAATGATATAGATGTTGATTCCCATAGGGAACCTGAAATATTTGTCCTGAATGGGTAAATTTATAATACCAAATATTTCAGGTTCCCTATGGGAATCAACATCTATATCATCTGATGGCCAGGCAGGCATCAATTTTTGGTAATGAGACAAAGTCTCTCATAGTGCACTGGCACTGCCGGTGGTTTCAAGCAGCGTATGCAGTGGCTTCCACGGTATGCACTAGCCATGCGTCTTGGTGGGTGTGCTATTAACCAACTGATAAGCCCAACACAGCACACTGGGGTGAAACGTTGGCAACTCTGAATGAGTTAGCTGGAAAATTAAATGTCCAATAACGGACCATTTACATTGGTATTACTGTTCATAATGTAACTTCGCATCATAGTTCTGCTTTCCATACAGAGATATTCCACAGAGTTTACAGATAATGCGTATATTCTGATACACAGATATTGATATTTGAAGGGAATGAGCTGCTTCTGTCTGGAATGCTATCATCTTGTATGTAAATAAAAATGGCTGCTCATGTTTGCAGGCTTACACGTAACACGAAATTTCAAATATCTCTGTAATTACTGCCTGAATCAAAAATTGTACATATTAAAAATTGTGGATACCTTTTGATCTTATATGTTTCCAGACTTCTTACAGTATGTGGGAATAATAACATGGATAATCACGATTATTAAATTTTTCACCCAAATATCTCGGGAAAAATATTTTCTTAAATTACTGAGAAGACTGCTAAACGATAACATTTTACAAAAATGGCAGGAAATTTTAAAAACCTCTTGAATGAAGACAGTAGTGTACATAACAAAAATTATAGAAAATCCGTTAACCAATCTTTTATATGTAATACATTTTTACTCTCCAAGCTTCATTAACCCTTTCCAATCGAATTTCTCCCAACTTGTATTTATTTCTGTCAGGATTCTTCATATTTTAAAACCTGGTTTTAAGTACTGGTTATAACAATTTATACAGGAAGGAACTGTAAAATGAATGAATGAATGTATGGTATTTACATAACACAAAATAATGTTTTTCACTTTCTTAACAGTATGTCTGGAGTGTGTGGAAGCATTCAAAGCAAATGCCTGGATGGACCCCTTGTTGCTTCTCACAGGTTTTACAGAAGGGGACTGTCTCTCGCCTCCCTCCCACAACTTTCCTGTCACTGCAAACCTTGCAATCCTTAGTTTTTCCTTTGGGATGGGGGTACAGCAAGTACAGCAGGTGCAGCTTGCCATTCAGCCTCACTTCTTTATCTTTTGAGGAAGATCTTCCCCTTTTCCTGTTCTGCGTGTTCTGTACATTTCTTACAAGTTGTCTTACCAAGTTTTTCCTGAACTTCAGATGGGTCATTCCATTGTTACGTTATTTGAAGAGTAGGATGGCATTCACTATTGCAATCTCCAGAAGCCAGAAAAACATTTTTCTTCACCACTTCACTGACTTATATGTGAATGGGTATGAGCTAGCATAATGGTCAGAAAAATCCAATGCCCTCCATCTATCGATTATAAGCACATATGTGAGTAGGTTTCTCTACAATTTCCTCAGCACCTTGATGTCTTATTCTTTGCACAGGCTGAGTGGAATTATCATAGAAAGTGGACAGCATAGCAATAATCCGCTAGACCTTCCAAATCAAGCCATGAAGTGTTACTTGTTCGGAGTGCAATAATGTCATGTTGTTTCATTCTCTTTGTTGCAGCTTTTCTCATTTGTAATGGCAGACCTCTCCTATTTACCATTACAGTGCTTGTAATATGGACCTTTAGTTTTAGTAGCTCAGATGCAACGTCGTAACTAGTATAGAACCGGTCCATAAAGATATGAAACCCAGTTCCGTTGGTGGCTTGCAAAACTTTTGTAACCAAATGAATAACTATCCTGCAAGTGAAGGGTAAATCAGGCCTAACAAGTGATTGTGTGGTTACTGAAACATAATATGGTTCAATCGCACATATGTATCCAGTAATCGAGTCTGACAGTACATAAATACGGAGTCCCCACTTTACTGGTTTCTGCTTATTGTAACACTTAAACATGACACAACCCTCGAAGCCTACAGTGCTTTCATCAACATTCAGATTCTTTCCCAGAATGAAGTGTTCCCTGAATTTTGTGTCCAGGTACGACACTATATTTCTGATCTTCAAACCTTTAGATTGTAGGCTTGCCTTATCAGCCTCAGGGGAAGAAAGATGGAGATTGGAATATCTGTAGAAATCTGTCTCTAGAAAATACATCTTTGTAGAACACCTGCTTATCCAACCAGTCTTCACTAAAATAATCCTGCATTTCTGCCTTACTGTTCATCGCCATGTTGATAATTACACCAATAAATGCCTTCAGGTCTTCTAAAGTTACAGCTTTCCAAGGAAACCAGATAGATCTCTTCTGAAGTGGAGTATTTTGCTGTATTTTCTTTTCGGCAAATTTGTTTGCTCTTGGACAACAGAGGTTAGCAACTGATCAGTAAAAATTAGCTGCCATTACTCTAGTTCTATTTTAGGTAATCCTGAATCACTCGTTCTCCATGATCTCCAAGGTATGTTTGAAGTCAGCACTGTATGACTGGGACCGGGACGAGTCATAATATTATCGCCTCCTCCATAATTTCTTGCGATGCTGATATCAATATTGTCACTTGAATCACTAACGGATATATTACTTTCATCGCCAGATTCAAAATTTTCAGCACTTTCATGATCACTATCATCAAAATCAACTGAAACAGACACAAGAATCTCAGCTTCGGTCAAACTGTGCGCCGCCATGTTGCTTCACCGTCACCGCTTTCCATTGTGACAGAAACAGAGCAATTTTGCCAAGCAAAGAGAAACTAAAACACTTCTATTTGGTTTCTTTCAGTTTCCAGAAAGGACCAGCACTTACCAAATGAAGTACAAAAGTCCCTGCTAGCCAGGTAACCTAGCAACAAGTGGCAAAACATTGTGTCGACTCAGGGTCGACACACGAGCTATAACGCTAAGTAACGGCTGTCGACCTCAGGTCGAGACACGAGTGGAAAGGGTTAATGGAGATATTCACATATTAAGACTTTTTGTTGTCAAGCTATCAATGGTGAACATCACTAACACAGAAATACTGCTCAGTCACAACCTAACCAGTGATGATGGTGAATATTGTCAGGGTTGTTTTTATTAGCTGAAAAACCACACAAGAAATTTCTTTTTACAATTTGCTTTACGTCGCACAAACACAGATAGGTCTTACGGCGAATGATGGGATAGAAACAGGCTAGGAGTAGGAAGGAAGCGTCTGTGGCCTTAATTACGGTACAGCCCCAGCATTTGCCTGGTGTGAAAAATGGACAAACCACAGAAAACCATCTTCAGGGCTGCCGACAGCAGGGTTCGAACCCACGATCTCCCACACAAGAAGATTATTTTTTTTTGCTAGTTGCTTTACGTTGCACCGACACGGATAGGTCTTATGGCGATGATGGGACAGGGAAGAGCTAGGAGTTGGAAGGAAGCCGCCGTGGCCTTAATTAAGGTACAGCCCCAGCATTTGCCTGGTGTGAAAATGGGAAACCACGGAAAACCATCTTCAGGGCTGCCGACAGTGGGGTTCGAACCTACTATCTCCCGAATACTGGATACTGGCCGCACTTAAGCGACTGCAGCTATCAAGCTCGGTCTCACAAGAAGAGGGCTGAAGGTATGTATATCGGAAATGACAAGATCCACTTTACTTGGTGGATAGTTTCAGGCCAATCACATTAAAGTTGACTACAGAAAAGGTGATAAACCATCTCAAGTACTGTAAAATGCTAATAGCAGGCGAGAAACATGATAAGTGCCATTTTCATTGTTTTTCAGGGGAACAATTTTAAGATTAAAATATCAAATTCATTTTGTGATTTGATAAAATTGTTAAGTTTGTGTTGTTGTCATTAATGGAGGCCATTAGAACATCATTTTCAAATGTTAAGGCAACTGCCAGGAACGGATGGGAGAAGGAATGGCAGAACTATCCAAGAGCTGGGAAACAGTGTTCTTGGGCAGACAACAGGGAAAAGAAAGCAAGAAACAGAGACAAGGTGGTGGTGTGAAGAAGTCCACAAGTTACAACAGTAAAAGAAATGGGATTTGGGAGGCAAAGAGGCCAGGAGTGAGTATAATGCAGCAAACAAGCAAAACAGCTGTACCAGAGGCAAAGGCATATGCTGAGCTGTAGAACTGAGTTGATAAAGGACAGAAAAATATTTTCCTAATAGATGAACAGAGGGGTGAAAACTATCAAGATATACCATGGAAAAATGATTTGAGAAGATTGTTAAATGATGAAAACATTTTACAAAAATGGCAGGAAATTTTAAAAACCTCTTGAATGGAGAAAATCCAAGGGCAGAGAGGGAGGAAAAAGAATTATACTTAGGACCTAAACAGAATGTAAGGAATTGATCAGAAATGTGTTACAGAAAATGAAATAAGATAACGTGCAACCTGTACCAATGGATGGTATAGATGTCGATTCCCAAAGGGAACCTGAGATATTTGTCCCGTTATTAGACATTAAAAATTTTCCAGCTAAGTCATTCCTAGTTGCCAGCATTTCACCCCAGAGTCACGCAGTGCCCTCCACAGAATGCACTAGCCATGCGTATTGGTAGGTGTGCTCCTTACCAACTGATGAGTCCAAACTAGCACATTGGGGCAAAACACTGGCAAACAGGAATGAGTAAGCTGGAAAATCTATAATGTCCAATTACGGACCAACTATACTGGTACAGTACCAGTGAAAGCGTGGGAAGCTTTAGGAAATGAAGCAGTAGAAGGCACATGGATCTCTTGAACAACATAAGAGAGACTAAAAATATCCCAGATGAATGGAGAATGAGTGTGCTGGTACCAGTTTACAAGAAAAAAGAGGGACAAAAACGCTTGTGGAAACTATAGCTGCATTAAGTTAATGAGCCATACTATAAAATTGTGCAAGAAAGTGGCAGAACAGAGGATGAGACAGCAGTAGTGATGGGTCCAGAACAGTTTGGTTTCATGCCTAGCAAAGGAACTATAGACATCAATTTTGCCATGAGGGAATTAACCTTTTCCGGCCCAACGTCGAGGTGACCTCGACATCATGGCTTATTGTAACCGGTCCAACGTCGAGCTCACCTCGACATTATGTTTCGTTCTATATGAGAAGTTATTTATTGAAGTTCTTTGACCTGATTGTGGTTGAAAGATATCCCTGGAGTTTCTAGAGCTAATTTTTGTGCACAAAAGAAACATTTCAGTTATCTCCACGGATATAATACGAGATATGACGTGTGTCGTCATGGTTACCCGCGGCCCGTCAACTGTGTTTACAGTGAGTAGTGCTCCACACGTGTTGTACTAGGCATGTTTATCTGTGAAGGAGAATTGTCTCGGTTGAATTTGCGATATAAAATCGGCAAATATGAATGAAGAAGAAATACATATGCACGTTTATTCAGACAGCAGTGACGATGATTATTTATTTGAATTTGACAAAGAGTTTAGAGAACTGTCAAGTGAAGATGGTGTAGTGAGGTCCAGCATTGCAAGTGAAACTTCAGCGACTGGACCTGTGCGTAAAAAAAAGCGCGGTATGATCCCGGACCATCATATGTTGTTTCCGAAGATTCAGAAGAAGTTCCAGTGACTGCTACAAAAGCAAGAAGATGCGCGAATGTAATGGGCCGGGGTGGAGGAGGGGATACAGCATACAGCAATGTTGATGCTTCTCAGGTCAGGGTTTATAATTTCAGTAAAAGTAATGCTGAACATACTTCCGCACATACAAATGGGAATGCAAACGGCAACAGTGTTCGCCGGAATGTAACATTTCGTGATAGTGAGCCACCTAGACTAAGTTATTCATCAGGTTAGAAAACTAGAGGACCACAGGTTCTGCCTAGCTGCATCACTCCACTTCAGTTTATTATGTTGTTCTTTCTTCCTGCACTGATGACAAAAATTATAATGGAAACTAATTCCTACGGAACAGAATGTACAGTAATAATAATAATAATACTACTACTATAATTACTAATAAAAATTCTGAGTTTAATCTGACTAGGTAAAAATGTGCAAAATTAATTCGGACCAGACTGTTGGAACATGTGACAGAAAATTGGACTGCAAAGGGTTAATGGGGCAGTATAGGTAAGAGAACAAACCACCGTCATTCATCGTCATTGATCTGGAGAAGGCCTATGACAGAATACCAAGGCCATGTTATGCAGACATGTGCATAGGAAAGGCCCTGAAAAAAAGTACATTAAATTAATGAATACAAGGATAGCACAACTAAGATCAAATGTGCTGCCAGTTTCACAAGTGCTTTATCAGTGAAAGTGGGAGTATACCAGGGCTCCGTCTTAAGTCCACTATTATTGGAGTTGTCATGATAGCGTGAGGATGGATGCAGCTTGGTGTATGATGTTCGCAGATGATACAGTATTGTATACTGTATGTATGTCCAGAGAAGAGGGAATAGGCAAAGAACTGGCTGGAAGAGTGGGTAAAAGAAACAAAGCAGAGGAACGAAAATCAGCAGGAGTAAAAGAGAATTGGAAAGGAAAGAGGCATGAAACTGGCTGAGACAGATATACCAACATCAAGAAAGTTGTTCAAAACCTTGGATCAATTAACCATAATGGCTGGAGAAGGAGAGAAAAAGCAGGATGCAAACAGGATAGCTGAACTGGAGAAAGATATCGGGCGAGCTGTGCAATAAAGGGGTCCTGAGGAAACTAAAAATTAAAGTGCACAAAATGGTAGTTACATCAGCAATGACCTATAAAGCAGAGAGAGACATGGCAGTTTACAAGGAAATGGGAAGATAAAATTAATGTTAAGATGTTAAGGTTTGCCAGTAGATGCACAAGACTAGATAGTGACAAATGCAGCAGTGAGAGAAGGGCTTAATATGGGGAGATTCTTGGTTCTGGTGGGGTTTTTTTTTTTTTTTACAGTTTGCATTACATTGCACCGGCACAGATAGGTCTTCTGGTAATGATGGGATAAAACAAAACCAAACCCCACGGCACTAAAACCCTTGAAGGGCCTTGGCCTACCAAGCGACCTCTGCTCAGCACAAAGGCCTGCAGATTACGAGGTGTCGTGTGGTCAGCACGACAAATCCTCTCGGCCGTTATTCTTGTATTTCGAGACTGGCGCCACTATCTCACTGTCAGATAGCTCCTCAATTCTAATCATGTAGGCTGAGTGGACCTCGAACCAGCCCTCAGATCCAGGTAAAAAACCCTGACCTGATCAGGAATCGAACCCAGGGCCTCCGGGTAAGAGGCAGGCACGCTACCCCTACACCACGGGGCCGGCTAACGATGGGATAGGAAATGGCTAAGTGGGAAGGAAGCGGCCATGGCCTTAATTAAGGTAAAGCCTCAGCATTTGTCTGATGATGGGAAACCATGTGAAACCATTTGCAGGGCTTCCGCCAGCGTGGTTCGAACCCACTATCTCCCGAGTGCAAGCCAACAGCTATGTGACCCAAACCATGCAGCCACTCATTCAGTCTCTGGTGGTATGGGCATGTTAAACAGTGAAATGAAGAATAACATATGGAAGACAATGCTGGGGATGAAGTCATAAAGGAAAAAGGAGCAGAGGACAACCAAGGAGACGAAGGGTTAACAGTAAACGCGAGTGTATGAAGCAAAGAGGCCTAATAGAGATGACACTGGATCGCACAACATGAACGAGAGGGATCCACATCAACAACCCCAAATAAGCTGAAGAAGAACACAGGTGGTAAAAATATTTCTCCTTAATTGTAATAATTCCTGTATGTCCCAGGCATAATATTAAAATATGTCCATTGGGTAGGTAGGACTTCTCAGCTGTGGTGAAGGCAACCTTTCTCGGATAAGGAAAACCACTTGGAAGCATCTGTTCCCTAACTTGAGGGTGGCTGAACACAGACCCTGACGCCAGGTGGAGACTATAGGCCGGTCGGTATCAGTGTAGCAACAAAATGGATCGAATGCCAGAGTCAGAATCATGTTAAATGAAAGAACGTTCCCTTAAGGCGATGTATGCAGGCCTTGTCCGATCAACATGAGTGAGAAGTGTTGCAAAGGTTACTGGTTCATGAGTAGGACTGGCTAAAGAAACAAGCTTGAAAGAAGTTGAAACCACAGCAAATAGCTACCATCAACATTAGAACACTGACTGGATGCAGCCATGAGTTGACCGAAGTCCTCAGCCACCACTGCGTAAGCATTGCATGCCTTCAAGAGACCAGATGGAAGGGCTAAAAATCCAAGGACAATGGAGTAGTATACAAGTTTATTTACCAGGGCGTGTCCAACAACAATGGTGTAGCTGTTGATGTGAGTGAGAACCTTCATAATCCTGTGTCCTAAGTCTTGAGATACTCTGACCATCTTATGTCTGTCATCACTGACATCTCCACCCGCTAGCTCCAAATGTTATCAGAATACACTCCGCAAACAGGACTCGAAGACATCAAAGATCAATTCTGGAACGATCTTCAGAGCACATTTTCCAATTCTGGAACGATCTTCAGAGCACAATCTCTGCCTGCCCCGAAGAAGGCTTATTACTAATCTGTGGTGACTTTAATGGCTACTAGCTGATGTGCCCGTGCTTCGCTACGGAATTTTACATTGTACACAGAATTCTAGTTTAGGTAGTGTACGTGTTGTGAGCAAGATTGTATTAAATTGCATAGCTCTTAACATTACCCTAGAAACGCGACAGGGAAGTCACCAAACGTCTTTTCTCATATAAAGACTGAGGGAATTTTCATTGTAATGGTAGGCCCGCTTGCCTACCATCAAACACAATGAGGTTGGGGTGTTTTCGTTATAATGGTAGACACTCACTCTCTACCTGCATTTTTAAATCCTCAGAAAGACTGTCTTAGTAGTTTTCCCAACTGAAATGTACATCCGTCATTACAATGACGTCAGTAGGTATGGTGCGATTAAAACCTTCATATGAAATACTCGATCAAATGAAAAAACACATATTTTCTCACTTTTAACAAACAGGACTACGCTGAAGATCTTACAGTCCAAAGTTAGAGAGCTGGAATGATCAAAGCCGCAGACAGCCGTGATCAGTGAACACTGTTCGTCTTTTTCGGCGGGGAGGAGGTCGAATAGTGGAGACTCCCATAGCAAAAACCATGCCCTTTTACTAATCTGTTTCCTAGGAGTACCCGATGAGTCGGAAAATCTTAATTCACTGCACTGGTCCCGGAAAAATCTGACTTGGAGGCATATTTTTGCTCTAAGCCAGAGGAGAAACCCCCTCCTCACTGCTAATTTGGAATAAAATGAATATAGAATTTAATAAAAGTGAAGAGGAAGAAGCTTTCCTTAAGAAACGACTCTTTTCACGGTTGAATTTTGAGTTATTCAGTGATTTGTGGTGGTATAATTTGGAATAGGCCTAAATTGTTATTCTAGACCAGGCCATACTACTACTACTACTACTACTACTACTAAGTGGGCCTCTGTCGTAAGTGTGCACACTGCTCATTCAAAATAGCGCGTCAGAGTAGGGATCGAACAGCTGGAATACTATGATGAACCGAATACTATGATGAACCAGTGTGTTACGTACCAGCTGTATCAGAAAATGTATGAACCAGTGGAATGGCATGCTAAAGAAGAAAGTTAACTAACTTCCCAGTTATTTCCCGCCAATATTCAGTCAGGCTGTTGTACACGATAGGCAGCAGTAATCCCATCTATCGGAGTTGAGAGGCAGCATAAGAGACGAAGAACATCACAACAAACAATGGTCAATGTAATGTTATTGTTGATTAATGTTATGCCCTTCCGATATTTTAGGCCTTCACATTTAGTTTTCTTCCGACTATGAAATACCACTCTTACCATAGTCGGTACGGTAAAACTGAATAAAACATTAATGATAGGAAATTGTATTCTCTATAAATTTTGTTATGTAATACTTTTCGATGGGACCAATAACATAGGCCTAGGTATTTAAAAATTGCATGTTAGGTGCCTTCCCCTAAACTACAATTTCATCTAGGGTGAATAAATTTGTTTATAGCTTAGACTGTTGTTTCTTATTCCCCGACTCAATGTACCTATTTTCATTAAATCCTGTTAACCATTTTCTCGTGGCTCAGCGTTGATATGGACTTAGCAACAAAATTACAAATTCATATATATCTTATCATAGCCGGTATGGTAAAAATGTATAAAGACAGAAATGGTCGGAAATTTAATTCTATATAACTTTGGTTATGTAGTATTTATCAATGCGACCACTCATAATATAAATATTTGAGAAATAAATTTTAGTCCTTCCCCTAAACTACCATTTAATTCAGCACGAATAAAGTAATTCATAGCCTAGATTATAGTAGCTCATTCTCCGACTATGCATAACAATTTTCATTGAGATAGGACCACTCATAACGAACATATTTAAGAATTAAATTTTTGACCTTCCCCTAAACTACCATTTCACTCGACGTGAATAAAATTATTTATAGCTTAGATTGTAGTGACTTAATACCCGACTTTGTACACAAATTTTCATTAAGATCGGACCAAAAATAGCATAAATATTTGGAAATTAAATGTTAGGGCTTCCCCTAAACTACCATTTCTATCAGCGTAAATAAAATTATTTATAGCCTAGATTGTAGAGACTTATTCCCCGACTTTGCATAGCGATTTTCATTAAATTCTCTTTAGCCGTTTTCTAGTGATGCGTGTACAGACAGACAGACAGACAGACAGACAGACAGACAGACAGACAGAAATTACAGAAAAGTAAAATGTGCATTTCCATGTTACTGTGGACATGACCGATACAGAAATATCAATATTTTCAAATTCTGAGCAATGTACAGACAAAACTCTTATTTTATATATATAGATGTAGGAAACATTTGGGATGGATACCAATGTCATGAATATCACAGTTATGGAAACAAAAATAACGCTGGAATGCGAATCCTAAACATTGCAAAAGAAAATTATCTTGTGATCCACAATACATTTTTCAAGAAATGCAGCAACCACTATGTCACCTACACAAGCAGTGGTAACAAGCAGTCAAAATAGATTTTACATTTCTGAGAAGACGTAACTTTCCTACTGTATATGAAACCAACGTTATACCTTCTGACCAATTTACACCAAAACAATATACTTGTATCAGATCTGAAGATAGAAGGTCCAAAGCGATAGGACGGCATCACAGATCCGGAGATGATCAAATTTGGGAAAAGTTACAGGATCTCACAAAACAAAACTGCATTGAACAGGAAAATCGTATTCACACCCGTAAATGCCTACTCAGTCAACACCACTTTGTCAGTACTCCAAGATTCTGTCTCTGCTGCTGCCAAGAAAATCCTTGGCATCAAGAAACCAGGCCGCAGACATATTGATAAGCAAGTATGGCCGTAGACTGAACATGTGCAAGAGAAAGTGCATGAGAAGAAACAAGCTTTAAAGCAAAGACAGGCAGATAACACTGATCAAAATTGGCAGATACCGTATTTACTCGCGTATCAGACTCTCTTCCCCCCCCCCCCCCCCCACCATCACTTTTACAGCAAAAAAAGTAAAGCGGGTCCAAAATGCAATAACCTCAAATTTTGTGGAGCAAACACATGATTTCTAGGCTATAAAGAGCAATAAATTGTAAGTGCAAAACATTCTACACTATTCTTTAACAAACTCATTAATGTATTTGAGTTATACTGGCTATTTTCGTTGCAAGGCAGTATTTCTACACGCAAAAAGACAATAAATGGGGAACACGACTTTTAGGCTTACATATAAGGTAAATATAGTCCCTTTTAGTTACTCATATCACGTCATTTGTTACATCTCATTAATTCCTCTGATGAGGTTGACGTCAGGAAGGCCATATAGTCGTAAAAACTGCCTACGAAGATTCGTCTCGCTTCATACTCGACCCCGTAGAGAAAAGGGATAAGGGTATCGTATTATCATATAACACAATATCGATACAAAAGAACTTAATGGCCAGTCATTTCTCTCTGTCAGTTGAGCAGTAGGCCTACCACACAGTAAACCTGATCACTGCTTTCATTTGAATTATCACCTTGTGCCTCCAACTTCCCTGCTACCGGCGTATCGTCATTCCAAGTGACGTCATCTTCACTGCCATCTTGTCAGCCACGCATCATTCTCTTTGAGCCATGCACTGCAACCGAGAGCATACGAGGTCCCGTCTTTTTGAACCTTTTAAAAATAGTTTTGTTCCCGACTATAAGAGTCTAAACACTGTGAATCTATTCCCAAATTGTTTCTGGAGATGGTCTCTGATATTCCCAGTTGGTGTATGTGTAGCAGAAGCCACTCCTTCTGAATAAAAGAGTGCCAAACCACCAGCTGATAACTAGCGTATGTCACGAGTTGTACTTCCGAATGTAATACATAGTGACAGAAGCATTCTTTTGAAAAATGCGGCTGTGAAAGCCAGACACCGATTTTTAAGTATATTTCATGCTTGTTCTCTACATTTATCACATCAGGATTTACGTAAACAGCTGTCCACTAGATAAGACAGACCGCATTGTTTAGGTTAGTTATGCTATCACCCAGTTAGTGCCAGAAGTTCCTTGACGGAAAGATTAAAATTAATAAGGAAAGTTCGCATTTATGGATATCTACAGGTGTGGCAGTAATGCGTTTTATTATCATGTTTAATTTCATACGTTCGTTGTCTTTTTCTAAATTAATGCATACCCTAGTATGTTTTGTTTGGAGTCTCCGAAAACCGTTTAAAGTACTTTGGGGACATCAAATGATTATTTGTGAAAGAAAGAAGTGAAAGAAAACTTGTTTGGAGCAAAGAAGTCCAAGGAAAAGTAAAGAGATAATGTACAAAATGTACTATGTACTCGTACTGACTTATGCAGCTGAGACTTGGACTCTGACTAGCAGGCGAGAGAGTAGAATTCAAACCAGTGAAATGAAATTCCTAAGTATAATGGGAAAGACAAGGAAAGACAGAGTGAGAAATGAAGATGTTAGGAAGGAAGTTGGGATAGGAAAACTAAATGAGAGAATTGAAAAGAATAAACTAAGGTGGTTTGGACATGTAAAGAGGATGGAGGAGAATAGAATTGCAAGACAGATGCTGGAGGCAAATTACGAGGGCAAGAGAGGAAGAGGAAGACCTAGAATACGCTGGATTGAATCGGTGAAGAGCGGCATAAGAAGACAAAATTTAGACTGGGACAAGATTGGAAGAGGAATGGTGGTGGTGGTGATTTTTGTTTTAAGAAAAAGTACAACTAAGTGACCATCCTCTCTAAATACAGTATATTGTTGGAAAAGAAATTTAAAATAAAATAAAATTATATATTCAACAAAGAAATTTGGAAACGCAGTAAAAAATCAAACAAAAAATCATTGAATTAGGCCGAAAAATTACTAACAAATCAAAAGGGAATGCGAGTTCCCTGAGTAGCAGTACCCTCGAGTAATCCACTGTCGCACATAAAGTGGATGATGAGATCAGCAGTAGTCGTGTCATTGGCTAGTATGCGTTCGAGTGTTTCCTGCAGGCCAAGGCTCTGTCTTAGGCCAGAGAGACCGGGCCACTCTGTGAGGATGTGGGCCACGGTGAAGTCGACACCACAAGAACACACTGGGGAGTCTTCCCTCTTTAGGAGATAAGAGTACGTAGATCGTAAATGACGTATTCTCAGCCTACACAATAGTATGGCCTCTCTGTGTGAAAGAGGACAGCCACACGGTAGTTGTCTTCTTAATTGCTCTCAGCTTGTTGGGAGTTCGGATAGCTAGCCACTCCAATTCCCAGGATGCCAAGATGATTCGACGTAGCTGAGAACAAATATCTTTAGCAGGTACATTGATAGGTCTTGGAGGTACACTTCCTTTGCAGCTTCATCCGCAGGTTTGTTTCCCGCAATCCCAATGTGGCTTGGAAGCCACGCGAAAGTAATTCTGGTGCCAGCATCACTGAACCTGGCTAGAAGGTTATGAATCTGCTATACCAGTGGATGTTGCGAGAAAAAGATTACAATGGACTGCAGAGAGCTTAAAGAGTCAGTATACATAAGAAAGCGGTCTCTTCCGTCACACAATGCAAACTGCACAGCTTCGAAGATGACGTAAAGCTCCCCAGTATACACTCTACATACACTAGGAAGCGAGATCTTCGTGCTTATATCATCAGTGACGAAAGAACAACCAAAATATTCTCCGATTTTAGAACCATCCGTGAAGATATGTTTCGCGGCTGGATATTGGTAAACAAAGTCCTGGAAATACCTCCGATAAATGGAGGAATCCGTGATCACCTCGGGTCCACGGAGTAGATCTAAATACACATCTGGTCGCGGAACTAACCACAGAGGAACCTCGCTAAAAGTTTGTTCAAAGCATAACGGCAGTCAGCTTCAAGGTTCCAGAACCAACCCAATTCAAGACACATTTTGTGAATTCAAAACAAATAGCAGCCACCTTGGAGGGAGTAAATGTCGTGAACACTTAACAATATTCAGAACTGTGACAAAGTAAAGTCATACATTTTTTCAAAACTTTTTATCAGAATACAAGCAGAATATTTTAGTGATAAAGTGCTGGAAACATTTTAACAACTGTTCAAATGAATAGAAACACTTTTTTATAATAGGCTATCTATAAGTAAATCCATTTCCGTACCATTTCACTAACCCATTAGCTCCCTCTGTGGATCCGTGGTAGAGTGTCGGCCTCCGAATCCCAAGATAGCGGGTTCAAACCTGGCAGAGGTAGTCGGATTTTTGAAGGGTGGAAAAAAGTCCATTCGACACTCCATGTCGTACGATGTCGGCATGTAAAAGATCTCTGGTGATACATTTGGTATTTACCCGACAAAATTAATTAAATCTCAACCATAGACGCCCAAGAGAGATCCGGTTTACTCTTGTCTGCCATCTAGCGGACCTAGAGTAAAACGGAACGTCAAAATTGACGAGCAGACAGCCAGATGGCGTCAAATCGAAATGTCTGCACACGGTAGCTGAGGCCATATGATGATGATGATGATGATGATTATTATTATTATTATTAACCCATTTAACCAACACATTGTTTTTAATTCCTTTTAATTTAATTTATATTTATGTAGTGTTTAAGAAGAACAAGCTACTTGATTGTGATGTACTTAAAAAGATAAACACTTAGTGAATCACCTAAGCAATGTGAACAGCTGAAGATGTCCTAAAAAAGA
This sequence comes from Anabrus simplex, assembly GCF_040414725.1. NCBI lineage: Eukaryota > Metazoa > Arthropoda > Insecta > Orthoptera > Tettigoniidae > Anabrus > Anabrus simplex. The sequence continues at coordinate 690,139,646 of NC_090265.1, read as the reverse complement.
ACAAAACATGTACTGTGTGCAATTAATTAATTTGCTAAAATGCAAATATATATATAAAAAAAGGTGGAAGATTTTTATTGTTATTAAGTCTTTATAAATACGATATGATACGGAAAATGAAGCTGATTTCTTGCGAACAAGCTATCAATTCGAAACCCAACCGGCTGTGTGGCATTTGGCCAGTATTGGTACCTCTGGTGGTATTGGGTATTAAATATGCATTTACCGGGAGATAGTAGGTTCGAACCCCACTGTCGGCAGCCCTGAAAATGGTTTTCCGTGCCCATTTTCACACCTGGCAAATGCTGGGGCTGTACCTTAATTAAGGCCACGGCCGCTTCCTTCCAACTCCTAGCCCTTTCCTGTCCCATCGTCACCATAAGACCTATCTGTGTTGGTGCGACGTAAAGCAACTAGCAAAAAAATAAAATAATATGCATTGGTAGCTTGGATGTAGCGGCATTTCACAAATTTTGGCAGCGTATGTGAGGAGCAACTGCTGCCTCCTTATTCATAAAGATGGAACTCCCGCTTCAGCGAGCAGGCTGGGAATGGGGCTAGTACAGAAAGCTCTCATTGCCAGCCTTACTCCAGTATGGTGGATACTATCTAAAAGGCTGAGCGTAGATTTTGATGCTGAGATATACGCCGCACTTCCATAATCAATTTGGGAGAGGACCGTTGCCGTGTAAAAACAGTCAGACCCCCACGAAGTGCTGCCGAGAAACTTAAGCATGATAAGTCTCTTCATGCAGGCAACCTTTACCTGACTGATGTGGGGCTGCCACGATAGTCTCTTATCAAAATGGAGACGCAGGAATCTGCAGGTGTGTACCACTGGTAAGACACTGTTTCGCAAGCGGAGCTCTGATTCAGGATGCACAAGCCGACGCCGACAGAAGTGTACAACTGAGGTTTTCGCCGCTGAAATTTGAAAACCGCGTTGCAGGGCCGATCTGTCGACTCGGTTAATAGCTTGCTGTAGCTGTCTCTCAGCAAACGTCATAAATACCCTGACCTGGCAGGAGCAGGATAAGGGGAAATGATGATGATGACTATAAAATAAATAAAAAATGACTCAAAAATATTTGAGCAGACCAATTTTCTGGTGACCATGCTTTTACAAGAAATATATTCCTGTTCTACTCATTACACAGCTCTTGTTTTAACAGAAATAATTACCTTCTAATTTACAGCACAACTTACAAAATAAAACATGCCCATAAACACGTCCTTTTCAAATTCACACTAGCAGATTTAAAGATACACTTTGTGGTAGTTTCATTTTTGGCATTTTTTTTACTTGCACAGAACTACAGTACTCACTTGGGAGGATAATTCTGTACTTTTTTCCATTTTTTCTTGACCTTGATGCATGCAAGGGTGAACAACTGGCTGTAGGGGTGGGTACGATAGCTGACGCATTCCTTGTACTTGAGACACGTTAGGAAATACTTTCTCATAATTATCAGAGTTCTGTAGTGTGTTCCTACACATACCTCGGAAACACTAGACTCATAATATGTATAAATACTTCCCTCACCATTTCTCAGCCAACTACTACTGTACTGGTCAGTTTCCTTAGCCATGAAAGATATTTAGCAACCTCAACCATAAGTAAGGAAAATATATAATTTTTTATACTGTTACTTGTGGATATTTATCAGTCTGACAATAAAGACTTCATGCATGAATTAACCCATTGACACACTTTGACGGATGTGTCTGTCCAACTGTTCAAGAAAGGTTAAGCACTTTAATGAACGTGTCCGTCTTCACGCCTGTGTTGTTTCAGTGTATTGTCAATTCATTACTATGCTACCGAGACTTATTGTAGTTGTTTCTTGTTGCTAATGACAGGTCGAAGATTTGTAATTTGTGCTCTTTGCAGTCTTTTAATTCCATGCTTAGCTTGGTAAAATTAAATGAAATGTGTAATGTTTTGATGATCCTGTAAACAAACATGGCGGTGGTGAATGAAGAAGAAGATATTTGATTCTGGCTCGGACAAAGTGAAGATGAAAGTGATCTTGTGGCTTCTGAAAGTGAAGTAATGTTATTTAATCGGAAAGTTCCAGTGATGACTTTGACAGAGATGATCCTGTAAACAAACACAGCGGTGGTGAATGAAGAAGAAATTCAATTCTGGCTTGACCAAAGTGAAGATGAAAGTGATCTTGTGGCTTTGGAAAGTGAAGCGATTTTAATTAATCGAAAAGTTCCAGAGATGATTTTGACAAAGATTCCAGCGCAAATACATGAAAACCTACTTAAAACAGGCTTCCATCTCCCACGGCAGCTGTAGCAGGTATGCTTAATACAAATAGCGAGTGGATTTGGACTCATTCCAAAAATCTGCCTCCTCATAATGTGTATAAAATGCTTTCTGCAATATAAATTCTGTTCTCAAAAGATGCCTTGGTGAAAATCCTGGTGAATTAGAGGTTACGAACAAATTTTTAACACCCCAGTTTCGGGATCATGTTACCAATGAGCAGGGGTCGAAAAATACCGGGCACCCAGTCGCCATGGCGCCTGAAATTTTAAATTTGGTTTTGAAAATGTATTTTTTGAAATCCAGAGATCCCTTACATGTATGTTCCCACCACTTTACAAAGTAACAAATCGTGTGGTGTTTCACGTGTTTTCTGTAGCTCATATATTCTAATATGTGCAATAAACATTTTCAGTGCTTTTGGCAGTCTTGAGTTCTGTAATTGCTCTTCATACCTTGGAACTAGATGTTTCAGTTCTGTGCGAAATCTGCCTAGTGGTCATGGGAGACATCAATGTAACGCGTCAAACAAGTATCCTTTCATGTGGACATATCATAACACATCGAGTTCCATTACAGATGATCAGCTGTCGGTAGTCGAGTACAAAGATCAGACCAGAGTTGTGGAGAAATGCAGAGAAGTACTACGTCAAATAATTCCACAAATCCTACAATACCACCTTCCTCCCTGTAACTAGCCGTTCCTGAACTATTGCCACCAAAGCAGTGCTGACAAATTCTTTGCACTTGGAATGTACGGAATGATGCGTTTATCAATTCTTGTATTTTCAGTGGACATTATTTATACTTTTAATTTAATTATAACATCTTAGTATAGGACGGTTTGCACTTTAGAAATACAGTTGTTTTTATTCCTGTGCGTTAATGGAAAATTGGCAACGTAGCATCAGACATCGGAGCCCGCGAACTCAGAAGCACTTTAACGCTGGTGTGTTTTACGTTTCTGTGTTATACTTGAGAAAATCCCGCAAAATGAAACTAACAAAGCTGCACAAATTGACTGATGTGAGTAAAAAACAGTGTACTCTTTCGGATTTCTTCATAAGTATGGCTCGTAAAAGTAACACAAAGTAACAGAAGCAAGTGAATGTGAGAAAACACTTGATGGAAGTGCCGACTCTAGTGTTCAGGACGACAATGACCAGAGTGAAATGTATGGTCTTCAAGACAATAAGTCAAACGTTAAAAATACGTCGAAATTTCAATCTTCAGGCAAGCGGAAATTTCAGCACTTTTAGTGAAGCGCGTAAAAATAATGAATTCTAATATGTTACAGTGTATGAATGCATTGTTCATATCTTATCATAGTGCAAAAAATAACAGACCCTCCACTGATTTTGAAGGTTTGGTTGCATTATTAAGCAAGTTGAATGTTACTGATTCAGAGAAGTATGCGAATGATACACAATGCAGAAAATCATAGCTTGAATTACTACAGTGGCTGTGCTGTGAAGAAGGAATTGCGAAGTGTAAATTATGCAGTAACTTTCGTAGAATTGCCGACAAAATTTCTGAATTTGTATCTGGATTTTCAGGACCATTTAACTGGAAACTTTAAAAACACACGAAAAATCCTATCCTCACTCGAAATGTCAGGAGGCTTTAAAAAAATTGGCGTATCAGCCCCAAAGGGCCTTGGCCTACCAAGCGACCGTTGCTCAGTCCGAAGGCCTGCAGAGTATGAGGTGTCGTGTGGTCAGCATGACAAATCCTCTCGGCCGTTATCATTGGCTTTCTTGACCAGAGCCGCCATCTTACCATCAGATAGCTCCTCAACTGTAATCATATAGGCTGAGTGGACCTCGAACCAGCCCTCATATCCAGGTAAAAATCCCTAACCTGCCTGGGAATCGAACCCGGGGCCTCCAGGTACGAGGCAGGCACGCTACCCCTATACCGTGGGGCCGGCAGGAGGCTGAAAGTTTGAAGAAAAATCCTGAATGTGCACTTTTGGCGAAGTGTGTAAAGAAATTGAATGCTGGCGTATCAGCCCCAAAGGGCCTTGGCCTACCAAGCGACCGTTGCTCAGTCCGAAGGCCCGCAGAGTATGAGGTGTCGTGTGGTCAGCACGACGAATCCTCTCAGCCGTTATCATTGGCTTTCTTGACCAGAGCCGCTATCTCACCATCAGATAGCTCCTCAACTGTAATCGTGTAGGCTGAGTGGACCTTGAACCAGCCCTCATATCCAGGTAAAAATCCCTAACCTGCCCAGGAATCAAACCTGGGGCCTCCAGGTAAGAGGCAGGCACGCTACCCCTACACCGTGGGGCCGGCAGGAGGCTGAAAGTTTGAAGAAAAATCCTGAATGTGCACTTTTAGCAAAGTGTGTAAAGAAATTGAATGCTAGTATGTTACAGCATATGAATACATTGTTCATGGCATCTTGTCATGTTGTAAAAAATAATAGACCCTACACTGAGTTTGAAGGTTTGATTGCATTGTTAAGCAAGTTTAGCCCTTAGAGCGCCGCGTGCTATTACACGTTTCCTATCGCTGAGCGCCAAGGCTATTTTTTTTTTTTGCAAGCTTTTGTTTGATCACTCACAGTTCAGCTGTTATTGTAGGTAGAAACTTGACATTTTCGTTATTATTTTACTAATATGATTGCATATACAAATAAAGCCTTACTCAGTTCATTTATGAGCATTAGTAAATATTTGGCAGCCAAAACCCAAAAATATTAATTAAAAATAAAACAAAACAAAAGTTTAGCAAAAACATTTAGGTAGAACAATTTTTTTTTTATACATTGCGAACATATTTATTGAATAGTACAACCTATTATGAAGCTATATTGAAAATTTCATTAATTTTGTACCTAAGATAAATCTGTAGTAAAAATAATTAGTTTACATATCCAAATGAGCCAAAAATACAAGTCTAACAACACTTGTTTGGGTTATGGCAATACTAATGAAATATGGTACAAACTTCTTTTACATAATATACTATAAATAATAATAATAATAATAATAATAATAATAATAATAATAATAATAATAATAATAATAATAATAATAAAATTCAGTACAAGTACATTTTACAAGACCTCTCAAACACACTTATGTTTTATCAAGGAGAGTGGATATATAATCATTTTTACAGCAATAAATGAACAAGTAAACGATCAAGAGCAACTAGACACAGAGTGGACAGCGAGACTGCTAGTGTTGTTGTCACGCCAAGTAAAGCGCGCCAATAAATATGCCTGCTGTTTGGACTGATATACTAAAACAATGGCCTTGAAAATTAAAAAGGCTGTTTATTGCAAAAATAGTAAGTCTTTAACTAACTATACTGGGAAATTCTGAAAGGAAATGACTATTACTTTTAATAATAAAAAATAAATACTGAGCATCCTTTTGAAAGGACGTTGGTAGTTTTCAGATGGAAACCAAACGGGCTTTCAAAAGGACGTTGGCGCTCAGAGGGTTAATGTTACTGATGCAGAGAAGTATGTGAATGATACACAACGCAGATAATTTATTTCATACATTGCCTCAGATCTTCGTGAAGATTTTATGTATGACATTAGGGAAAGTTCATGTCAGTATTTTACTCGATGGATCAACAGATAAATCTCATGATGAGGAGCTGATACTTTACATACTTTACTGGAGGATGCAACAAGCGTTAGCTATATGGAGGCTCTAGAAACAGAACTGCTTCAGATAGGGCTTGGAGAACTCTTCACGGTACAAAACTGATGGACTGATGGAGCACTATGTGAATGGTGTCCATAATGGTCTGGCTACAAAAATATCTGAAAAAATTGAGGACTTGGTAAAATGTTCATTGTGTTGCACATCAACTCCAACTCATTCTTCTTCACTCACTGAAAAATGTGAAACTTAAAAATCATTGATGAAATTGATTCTACACTCAGGAAACTATATGCGTTTTATCGACATTCGCCAAAACGACTTCGCGAACTGAAGAAAATTTCGGAGTTGCAGGAATGTGAAATATCTAAATTGCAGTACTTACACCAAGTTAGATGGGTAGCAAGCAAATTAAATACTTTACATGCAGTTGTCAAAGACTGGGAATGCTTAGTGGTGCATTTAGAGAATATTTCTGAAAGGAATGGTGAAGAAGGAATCACAGCTAAATGTCTTGTAAAGAAGATCAAGGAGTTCAAATTTGTCATCACAATTAATTTCTTGTATGACTATCTGGTATATTCAAAAGACTTTCACTTGTATTTCAGAGGCGTGACCCGATTTTAAGTCAGATAAGAGCGCATGTAAGTACTGCAATTAATTCATTGCAGCAACTTCAGAACACCAAGGGCCCAATGGCAGAAAAGTTTGTTTCTGCTACAACACTTTCAGGAGTTTTCAGTGGAATACAGTTATCAGGTGTGTCGAATAAGAATCTCACGAGCGACAAGGAGCATATTTTGGCAAGTGGGATCACCTTTCTGAAAGACACATTTCTTCAAAACGAGGACATCAAAGTGCCACTGGTGTTTTTGATACACATACTTCTGGCCATCAGGAAAACAACTGGAAAATTATGGCAACGGTGAGATACAGCTTCTTGCCACTCATTTCTCAAAACACCTTCAAATTGAGGAGAACAACGTGGAAGACTTGCTGAGCAAGTGATACGAGTTCAAAGTAGTCGGGAAAGGTCTTCCACTAAATGATCTACTTGAAAAATCACGGACTATGAAAGAACGATTTCCGATTTTAGGAAAGCTCTTTAGTATAGTGGCAACAATTCCTGTATCAACTCATCATGTGAGCGACGGTTCAGCTCGAAGAATACTATTAAACACAAACTGCGAAACAAGCTTGCCGAGAAGAACTTAAGTGATCTCATGATGATATCTTCGAATGGACCATCTTTAAAGGCCTTTGATGCAACAAAATGTATTGATCGTTTATGTTTGGTGGGAAATCAAACAGGCTCATGTAGTGTTATTTTAAAAGATGCTGACCTTGAAGGTGATTGGTGATTATCTGGGTTAGTTTCTCTTAAAATATAAATATCCATTCTTATGTGAACTGATAGACTATACTACTCAAGGTAACATTTCAAAAACAATACATAGCTTTACCCTGGTCTAACCTATGGTTTTCATGATTTATATTTGCAAAAAAATGTGTTGGCTCCTGATAAAAAGGGGCTGGCTACTGAATTGTTTCTATTTTTTTTCTACCCCTGCCAATGAGACCCATGCTTATGCTTGTGAAATCCTTGCTGCAAACTCCTGCTTTCCAGAAAGTCCTACGGAGAAGATCACTGGTTTCCAATAACTACAGATGAAATGAAGGGCCATTTTTTTTTGTGTGCATACTTATGACACAGACTAAAAAACCTGCAATAAGAGACAACTGGTCCAAGGGAAAGGCGACAGAAACCCCTATATTTTCAGCAACAATGCCATTCAAATGTTTAATTTCAGTGAACAAGTTCCTACACTTTTAGAAAGAAATCCCTACTTCTGATGATAAATTGAAGAAGATAAGGCCTGTAGGTGATTCTTTATTAGACAGGTTTAAATTTGTCTATATTCCTGGGAAGGCTTTTAGCATTGCTGAATCCTTAATGAAATTCAAGGGAAGGCTATCTTACAACCCATCCAAAAGAGCTCGATTTGGAATTAAAATTTATAAAGTTTTTCTTCACAAAATGGTTATTATTGGAATTTCAAAATTTACACTGGAGAAGATACATAGGGTAATGATTCACCTGGTATTGGAAATAGTCACCTGACAAGTGAAAAGGTTGTGCTTTAGTTGTGCCATGAGCTTCTGGGTGAATGGAGAACAATTTTTATGGACAACTGGTATAGTTCGCCTGAATTATTCAGAACTCTTTTGAGTAATAAAAACACATACTGTAGGTATAGCTAGACAAAACAGGAAAAACGTGTCAAAGGTGTTCAAGGACTGCAGTCTCAAAAAGAAAGGAGTACAGCAGAACCTCGATAATTTCAAATCGGTTCATTCAAAATTCCTTAATTCGAAGAAGCTCTTGTTACCGGAAATGTGAGGTACAGTTTAGCAGGCTATTTAAATTGTTTAATTCGAAATACTCATAATTCGTAATTCGAAGAACTATATTGGTCCCATTACCGAAATTCAGACTTCTAATTCAAAACTGCCTTTACATTTTAAAAAATACAGTATTTTACAGAGTAATTTACATTCAAAATTTCTCCACATCATGATTGAATGCATCTTCCGGAATGTGCAGGGGCAGCTTTCCGCACTTTCACTCACTTTGGTTCGTCTACAGTGTGCTTCATATTTGCTAAGTTCAAGTGAAATCGTAATTCTTTTGTATTCAGCATTTTAAGCAACGCCACGACATCATGTACCAGTAGCAGGCAGTGTACGGAGAAGCAGAAGCGATACCGACAGTTGGCAAAAAAGTGGCTCATATACTCAATTTGCACGCATCTGAACAATATTGTCAGTGCTGATGAAACTGCATTTTTTTTAAATGCCGAGCCCAAACGGACTTATGGATTTAAAGGAGAGAAGTGCCATCCGGGAAGTCATATTAGGATGGGGGTCACTGTACTGTGTTGCAATGCACACAGAAGCAAGCAACTTCCTCTCCTCGTCATAGGAAAGTTCTATTAGCTACAATACACTTTCCGTACAAGTACAAGGCATCTGAAACTGCAAACAGTACAGTAAACCAAAAAAATAAAACATCTGAACAGGAGAGCCAGCTTAATTAGTCCTCGTCTATGAATCACATTTTTTTTTTCATCGTTGCGCGAGGTTATGTATGCCAATGACCCAAGTGTATTACATTTGAATAATGTAAATGCACTTGTTGGATACATTTCAGAAATAGTATTTTCCATGGCATTTGGAAGGTTTAAACTGGGAATCAAGGTGATTGCGTGCATTAATAGGTCTTAGAATACTTTGTGACACAAGGGCTGGCATTCCCGGATTATGAGGGAAGTGCCATGGCGGGAAATGGTACATGGATAAAGTCACTATACTGTATTGCAATGCAGATGGAAGCATTTTTTCCCCTCATCATAGGAAAGTTTGATAAGCCACGATGTTTTAAGGACATTGGGTACTTCCTGTGCAAGTACACGGCATCTAATACGCATATATTACAGCAATCAAATGAATAAATCACTTGCACAGGAGAGCCCAATAGATGTCTCCTCGTCTTTGAATCATGCTTTTTTTCTTTAGTTGTGTGAGGGGTGTTTGCCAGTGAGTTATCCAAGTACATTATTCGAATACTATAAATAAACTTTGTTTGGTACATTTTGGAAATAGTTTTTTGCGTCCCAATGACTTTGAATTAACAAGGTTTTACTGTACTTATTTTTGCCTCATCCAATGGGATTTTAGCAATAAAATGGAGGGACAAGAAAGCTGTTCATATGTTATCAACTCAGTCGACAAGATTTTGTGATTGTGAAATAAAAAACTGGAAAGGAGAAAATGAAACCCAACATATCAATGGATTACAGCGAGTTAATGGGCGGGGTAGACATTTATGACCAACATTTGGCATCCAATCCAAAATATGTGAAAGGATGCAACATGATTTATTTTTATATGGCTCTACTGAACACTTTCATTACCCGGCATATTTTGAATCCTGGAAAAAAAAAGCAAAGGGGCTTCACATCATTTCCTCTAAGTGTAGCTGAACAACTTCTAGAGATTGTTCATCTGCCTGCTTACCCAAGCAGAGGCCGTCCCAGCCTGGGGAACATGACATTGAGGTTGCAGGGTCAACGGTCGAGCCATTTTCCTTCCAAAATTGCATCAACCCAGAAGAAATCCATTCCTTCAAGGCACTGCAGGACCTGCACTGTATGTGGCCTTTGCAAAGAGTCATTGTTTGAATGCCTCAGATGTGGTGTTGCCCTTCATGTGGAAGAGTTTTTCAAGGTCTACCAAGCTCAGATTAACTTCTCGTAACTTTACAAAAAGACTGGAAATGAAAAAAAGCATTCTTCTACTAGAGTTAAGAATCACTCGAAAAATAATGTTCCTGTGATCTTCCTATTCCTAAATAAATTGGGAGCAAAAGGGTTACAAAAACATTTTAAAATTATCAAAGAATTCTTCTTGACCTAAAACCATCCTAAAAGATGAAATAATGACCGATCAGCTTAAACGGGAAAAAAAAAAAAAATTTAAATGTAATTTTCCTTTGTTACATAATAGAATGAATTTCTGTACTATTGAGAAATGTTCTAATGCAAAGGAAAACAAGATGACATTTCAGCAAAATCTGCCCTCTAGTTATCAGAAATTAAATCTTATCTCCTCTTTTGTGGTTTCAGAAGAGTAGAGAGATCACAAAGTGAACAAAGTTTGTTTTTCTTGGACAAAATATGCTAAGGACTAGGATCATGCAGTTGGAACTACCTGAGAGCTTTCAAGACAAACTTTTCAGCAGATTGCTCTTGATAAGCTCTTTCTTTCTTTCCTTTTCTTCTAAAAATGTGCACATTTCATTCAACCTTCTAGCACATGCTAGCAAGGTAAGCACCACCTTCAATAATAACTGATATCATTTTGCCACCAAAATAATACACAATGGAAAGAAAAATTTCTTGAAGAATACATTCACATATCCCCTACTTGTAAAAGGCGATTAAAGGGAAACCCAGGGTTTCTCAACTTGCGATAGTGGGCTGGCTACCACGCAACCCAACCCGAGTCTGACATACTGCTTCCATTTACTGTACCTGTGCTAGGCTCCTCTTTTTCATCTTTCCTCTCTCACCTCTCTTGGTCAACTCCTATTCTATTTGATCCCAGCTAAATTAAGGTTACAAGGCCTAGGGTGTTGTTTAATTTTATACCCTTTGTGACATCTCTGAACGTCACCTGCTTGGCTTATATACACAATCATTTGCTACCACATTCAATTCACAGCCCTACAAAAGTAACAAAGTAGAAATGATGTGACAAATATTACATTAAGCCATAACTATACTGAAAAAGGTTGAACCTCTTCAACATTTTCCCCTGATCAGTGTTAAAGAGAGGATAATTGCCCAGTGGCACTTCCTCTTAAAACAATAACCACCAACACTACCTCCCGGTGAAAAAATAAAATAAATGAAAAGGGTTAATGACATACATACTTGTTCACATGTTCCTCCCAGTCATCACCTCTGTCCCCTGGGTTTACAGAATTAATATATTCTTCACATTCTGACATAGAAATGTTAACTGCTGCAACATCATATGGGGCAAGTGGAGTTTCGGGTACGCTTTCAATATCCAGGTCTGCATCTCCTTTTGCCCTGAAATTATGCAGGTAAATTCAAAATGCTTATCCGAACTATACAATTATGTTGAGTCTTGCATTCAAATTAGGTATTCAACAAAATAGCATATCACTTACCCACTGTGATGAGGAGGTGGAACATGAAGGACAAATAAACTCTTAGTAGGCTGAGCGTAAGTATTCTCTGAACGCCAGTTGCTTGGCTTAGCGTATGCATGATCGATTGCTACCACATTCAATTCACAGCCCTACAAAAGTAACAGAGTAGAAATGATGTGACATATATTATGTAAAGCCATAACTACACTGAAAAATTAAAGATGAAGAGAGAATATAACACAGAAAAATCACCAGGGAAAAATTCATACAGAAATAGGAAATATTTTAAAAGCAGCAGCAACACCATGTCTTAACATTTCTTGCCAGGTTGGGATGTTTATGGTGTTTATGGTACCTTTAACCTTCCTCTATCTAATCACCATTGTTTTTTCTTAACTATGTTCAAATCTACCACAGTCTGTCTCTTCCACTTGCTCTCTCTCCTCCTATCTGGGTCTCCATCATCCACTTTGGTATCCTTCCCTCTACCATCCTCTTAACATATCAACACATCCCTCTTCATTTTGTCATACAGGTTTTCCACTCCGATTTCCTTCCTGAGGTCCTCAATTTTTACTCTGTCCTTTCTTGTCTTTCCTATCATACTTCTTAAAAATTTAATTTAACTGGTCTGGATTTTATTCTCCTGTCTTTTTGTCAGTGTCCAGGTAGTAAATCTTCATCACCGACTTCCTAACTTCATACCAGCTTTCTTTTCCTTTCCTTTTATTGATCTCCACGTCCAGCTCTGCATCAGTCTGCTTCCCAACTACTTGAAGCTCTCCACAATTTCAAAATTTTGCCCCTTTATTTTAATAATTCCTTTCCCTTCAATTTCTCCCAACACCATTGTCTTAAACTTTTCCACGCTGATTTTTATTCCATAATTTTCAATAATCTCACTAAACATGTCAAGTTACTGTTTACTTCCTCTCCGCTCCCCACATCATAATATAATCTCCAAACAGAATTACCCTCAGCTCCCTATCCCCATTTTTTACCTCTGCCTCCTTCACAATTTTGTCTATAACCATTATGAATAACAAGTGATGACAGCACACTTCCTTGTCGTAATCCAGGTTCATTGCAAAACCACCCTGTCGTCCCCACGTGTCTGGACATTTTTGTACATTGTCTGAACATACTCTATTTCTGCTGCATTACTTTCCATATCTTTGCTCTTGGTACACCATTGTAAGCCTTTTTTATATATTTTTTATTACAATTTGTTTAACGTCGCACCGACACAGATAGGTCTTGTAGCGACGATGGATAAGAAAGGCGTAGGAGTGGGATGGAAGCGACCATGGCCTTAATTAAGGTACAGCCCCAGCATTTGCCTGATGTGGAAATGGGAAACCACGGACAACCATCTTCAGGGCTGCGAACAGTGGGGTTCGAACCCACTATCTCCTGGATGCAAGCTCACAGCTGCACGCCCCTAACCGCATGGCCAACTCGCACGTTGTTTTCTAATTCAAGGAATGTCATCACCATACCTCCTCTGAATTCCCAATGTTTTTCCATTAACTGCCCCATACTGAAGATGAAGACGGGGTTTAGTGTTGATCTCCTAATTCAAAAGCCACATTGTCCTTCTTGTTAATGTCCTTCCATCTTTCTCTTCATTCTCTTTTGAAGTATCCTTTCAAATATTTTTGCTAACTGAGATATGAGTGTGATTCCTCAATAATTATCACAAATCATCTTGCCCCTCTTGTTAAATATAGGTATTATTACTCCTTTACTCCGATCATTTGGTACCGATTTTTCTCTCCAAATACACCTAAGTAGTCTATACAGCCCCTATAGTACAATGGGTCCTGCTACTATAACTTCCACACACACAATTCATCCAATATAATTTCTTTATTCTGCAACCTTTTCCCACTTCTTTCATCAACTTCTGTTTTTCAGTTGCACTTAAACTTTCCGTTGCATGTTTCTTCATAGTGCTGACATTACTGTTCCGAGCAGGACCCGAGTAATCAAGAAGGTCAGGAACTCGGAATTTACAGCAAGTGCAGTACCGTTAGGATGCTATGGCAAGCAGCTAGTCAAACAATCCCCTCGGACTAAAACGTAGAGAATGTTTATTCTTATATAAGGACATAATGCAAGTTCAGGTTCCTATCACAGGAACTAGTAATATGAGGGAATAATTGAGTACGTGTATAACTTTGAGTTACAGAAAAGTAGATTGCATTTTGGTTCGAAATATTCTTCAACATACTGCAAAATTTGAGTTACAGTAAAATATACAGTGTGTCCCACTTATTACTGAACTTGGCATTTCCTCAATAATTCCAACACCAAGAAGATATTGCAACAAAATATGAACAACAATATGTTCAGTGAGAGAGAAATTTGTCTAGCACATAATATGAACAAGAATATATTCTGGTGCCTAATCGTTGCAACATGGAATAGCCGCCAGCCTGCTTCTCTGTTACCTGGCTTAAGTGCGTACACAATTCTGTACAGTTGTTCATTGTGTTAGTGCAGTGCAGTGGCCATGCGAGTTCACACAGGATAGCTGGAAAATTGAGTTGATACAGTCATGTCAACAGCAATTTCTGGGAAAGTTTGAAGGCCGGGTATCTCCTTTTCAATGATTTAATAGTTTCTTTGTTTCAGACAAGTCCAACCCTCCAATTTTTCCTATTCCGTGTGCTCATAATAAGAAAACAAATATTAGCTCAATAGCAGGTATTTTGTTTGATTTTGCACACAGTTGATAGTTATCATTTACATAAATCAGGGGTTCTGTTACAAATGCAATTAATAACAGTGGGGCATTTGCAAGCTGCTACGTCAAAAAGCAATGAGCATTTTTGCTTAAACTCATCTTTATTCTTAACCCGAGTATATGATTTTCGAATGCTGTAATATTTATCATGCAACGCTTTTATAAGTTGCACAATTATCTGTAACCGTTGGGATGGATGCTTTCTGATACAAACCACTTATTTTGTTAGCTACTATACTGGCAACGTGTGAAAAACTGACGTTCTTATTATTAACTTTAAGCTCCAAGTGGTATCTCTCCTGTGAACAACACCGAAACACGTCCTCACCAGTAGGAAGCTTGTTTGATGAAAAGTCTTTAGGTGCAGCAAATATAGGGCAATCAGATACCTGTCTTGTGATGAGTTTCTGAGGTACAGCCATAATATACCACCGTTAAGTCATGAAGTTTCACAAAAATGTCATAACACAAAACAAACATCGAAATACAGTAAATGCAAATGCCACAATAGTAATTGGAAGAGCGAATGAAACACACATCAAACACGAGGGATAAGTGCAGACTGACACAACAATGGCATGGCGTGGTGGCGAGAGTGGTAGGTGGGCGGAGCGTCAGGGTCTTTGACCCGAGCAAGTTACGACGAGCGCGAGAATTTGTTAGACTTTTGACGGCTGTTGCGCGAGCGGAAGACCTCAACCAATTTGAATCATTCTTTTTTCTAAATCATTATTGGTTCGAGTAAGAGTCGACTAGAGCTATTACATTTAAATATTGACAAGTTAAGCAAGTTAGAAAATTATCGTAAAAATATACATTTCTCCGAATTTCGGCAAACTTTAGATCACGTGCGCGACCAGAAGAAATGAACCTATTTTGTTTCTTTTTTTACCCCGTTTTATTCTCCCCAATTCGCAACTTTTCCGCGGTATTACGACTTGGAAAAAAGAATTTGAGTTTTTTCGGCCCACCCTATTATGTACCCTTTCTAGTTCCATAACATTTTCCTTCGATCCAGATTTTTGCCTTTTTCTTGTCATATATTTTCTTGTTGATTTGTCTCTATGGCATCACTTTGTGGGTGAGTGGTTCACTGTAAAGGGGTGTGCTTTGTTCGGTAAAATTTCACTAACGGGAGTGCAAAAAGAGAGGTTAGGAATCCACCATGGTGCAGCTCGCACATCACAATACACTACTCAAGGCTGCCAACATCAGTGTTGTAAGACCACTGGTGCGGTTTGGTTAGACCATACTAAAACTTCAACTGCCAACTCATTAAACAGTCTGTGAACAAATCAATTCTTGCACTTACTTACCTGATCTTGTACACCAGCAAGCTCCTTGTAGGAACTATACCTCAGAAGAAATCCACTGATTACAATACATAGCTCTATAAAACATGTTTATATTACATTGTAGGATTAAATATCATCATGCTTAAATACAATAAATATAGCAGAGAAATCAACTTCTAACGAACTACACTTACACATAAAAAAAAAACACACGCAGAACAAACATCACATCACAAAATACTGACACCATTACACAATCAAGCAAGCAGACAGGCACTACATTGGATAAAGAGCTAACTTAAGATCAAAACTCAATTTACTTACTACATCATTGAGTACAAGTTTATTATAGTACACTCAGACAACACAGTACAGTGTGCTGCAAACTTTGGCAGCTCTATGTCCTGTTTCTGCTACCAGGTTACTCAGTTACTTACTCATGACCAAGGGGCAGATATACATTCCAGTAAAAGTATCAGTAAAATTTTATTCGTTAAAAGTGCTTCTTCCTTTAAAATAACCTGGCCCAGACAGCTCGTCTGATCATCAAAACATGGCAATGAAAAGGTTAATAGTCGAAACTCATCGCAGATAGAAATATGAAAAATTCAAGAGTGAATGATCAGTGTAAAAGATTTACAACTACACAGATAACAAAACAGTATGCTTGGTCCCAAGCACAAGAAGCAAAGCAGTCAAACAGAGACTTGGACAGCATAAAATGGAAATGGTTGTCAGCTGATAACAAAGTTACGTGAGAAATTAGCAGCAGGGATAAAACAGCCGCAGCCTTCTATAGATAATTTTATAAAATTTCTGCTGCTGAAGGTCAAATTCAAGTTTTATAAAATCTTTGATAAAAAATTTCATGAAATAAGATATGTTCTATTCCGTAAAATTAATTTTGCGAAACGAACCAATTAGAGAAGCTGACACGACAATGATGCTGGCGCTGCGCCATGAGAAGATTGTGTAGCTCGTTTGTAAACATAAACAAACACTTCTAAAATGGCAGAATCCGGGTGGACTAAGGAAGCTGTTAGTGCTTGTATAAGGTTAAAATGCCAATGTATCACAACAGAAATGCAAGATGATAGACAGAAAACTCAATTGCCAAATTTGTCACAAGCTCGGCCGAGCACAAGCCAGGCTGATGTGAAGGCAGAGATAAACGGGCTTTGAACTCAATTCTTGGCAGCACATATGTCTTGGTTCAGAATTTAGTTCATAGATGGCCATCCTGATGTCTCAGCGGATTTTATAAAATAATTTTTCCGTGAACAAACACAACTTGTTTCAGTCATATTTTTATAAAATTAGTTGTACAACAAAATTTACGAAACATTTTACCGTGAGCAACTGGCATAATACTTTGTAAGATTTACTGCCTACTCATTTTGACCTACGGTTGGAGCTGCAACAATGATAAGTAGGGACAACAGTTGACTAAAATTTGTTCACAGAATCTGTCAAGTTAGTGGCAGTGAGAAAATAAGCCTGCTGCTCAGGCAGTCATAGATGGCTGGTACAATGAACAGTCAGCGCAAAAGGAACAGCATGCTCATGGGAACATAATGTGTTGACACTACAATTTGGCTGTTTGTCTTGAAGCAGAGAACATGTTTCATATAGAAAATAAAAAGCTCCACACTATTATTTTTAAATAACGGTAACCTAAGAAAAGCCAGACTTCTGGTATGTGTTCTGCAGATCTACAGTATCCACGAAATGGTTTGTGGGACCCTCAAGTGATCTTAACTCATCTACTTCCATCTTGAAACTAGCTGGGATGTTACGAGAGATCATACTTCATCGATCCCGTGAATACACTTTACAAGCAACAGAAATAAAAATTCCTTAGGTTGAGTATACAAAAGATCAGAAGGGACAAAATCAGGAATGAACCAATTCACCTCTGACTAGGGCTACAACCGTGTGTGCTCAATATTCTAGAATTACTACCAAAATTGTTTGGCCACATTATGAGAATGGAATCAATAAGAATGCCCAAGGTTTACTTTTAAAGAAACAATACCGAAAAAAAAACCTCTGTAAAATACTGGAAGAAAGCAGTGAAAAAATAAAAGTTCATGGAGAAGGCTTGTTCATTCTCACACCTGGGCTACTGAAGTGGAGAATCGATGGTGATGATCAAGAAGTCACACGAGTAATAGAAAGAACTTACGACAAGAATGAAGAAATCTACTGTAGACTGAAGATGACGACTATTATATGTTTGGAATTTGATCGGATGACAATGAAGCAGAACAATGCCAAGAAAGCAATCACATTGCTGTCAGTGGTCAGTCTCATTGTGATGTGAATAGATGGTTGCTTTCTTTTCAAGAACAGCAGAAAAGTTAATGTTGGGAAGGATAAAACTACCAAATAAAAAACAATACTTATACCTAATAACATCAGAAAAGGGAAACAAAACATAGTAACTCAGCTTTCCAGAACCTAATTAACAGCAAGATTTTTTTTTTTTTAATGCCGGAAACAGATGAAACAACATTAGATTGCTTATAACGGCTGGTTCCTACGGGCAGTTTACAACACCACCTTTCTTCACAAAGACTGGGAACAGAAACATTCTACACCATTGGTACAACATAGATTTTTCCACAAACCACTAGTTTATTTTTGTTATTTTGTTAAGAAGGAAGCCTCCAGTGTCGACTTAGTCAAATGAGACATAAAAACTTTCCAGTCTGTCAAACACACAAAATATTAATTTAAATTATAACATTATAAATATACCTGTAAAAAAGACACACTATTATACAAAGAATGGCATGTTTTGTTCTACGAGAACATCCTCAGATTCTATCACATCAGTTAAATCATGCGTTATGTTCAGTATTGTTTACACTGCATAAACTTGTCAATGATAGAGAATTAGGTGATAATATGAACAAGTATTAACAAATAATGATGACTTTATAAGAACTCAACCATCACCGTATTAACAAAATGAAAAAATGTTGTGCTTATCTGAATTGCCGAACCTTAGTTCGATGTCACCAAACACTATTTCATGACTGCGGTCAAGGAGAAACTAGTGGAACGGGAGGGGAAGCGTGGAAGGGGCGACTGGAAAGTTGTAGATCCTTCCTATTGGATAAGGGAGAGCAGGTCAGTTCCTTCTCCATGTTATAATCAGCATACTGTACCGTGGAGAGGGGATGGGGAAGTAGGTGCAGAGTGATGTGAGCGTTGTGGAACTTTCCTTCATCTATACTGGAGAGGGGGGGGCGGGAGGGAGAAGGTTATCAACCTTCTTCATGTTAAATTGTATTTTATATATAATGGATACATGCAACTAAATACTTATTACTAGACGCTACTACCCGTAGACACTACTCGATCATTTCCATGTGGACTTGTTTACTTCTGGCAGCAGGTTACACCGAAGAGATTGTAGCTAAGTCATATTTTGTTTATCCAACTTTAGTGGTGCTGATCTGTTTGAAATATTCTCACATCCTGGAAAGTCGAGAAAAGTTTTCACCATTCCATAATATTTTAGGAAGATACAGATTTGCGAAAGGACACCAGAAACATGCCTACTACCCAGAAAAAGAAATGAATGTTCGCCTACATGAAAATACGTAAATTAGCTATTTAATCCTTGTATATAGAGAAAGGAATTTCGTGTGTTTACTATTTCATGTGATCACTGAAAAATATTACATTGTTGTGATAGCTTTTACTTCTGAATTTTACATCATCGCTAAAATAACATTCTTGTGGTCAGACGGCTGTGCATGCGTACATCAGTGAAGTGTGTTAAGTAAGTAACTTTTGCAGGGTTAATTTGTAAAGCATACAAATATAATTCATCACCTGTTCTTGTATAGGTTTGGGGAACGTGTGACAGTGTTATATTGAAAGTGTTAATCAGTTTCAAGTAAATCAGAGACATAAAACCTAGTCAACTCATTTGGTATAAGTGAGCAGCCATCTTCAATTCCATAGAGGTTTTAAGATAGTATATTTTAACACATTAGTGCATAGCGTCCAAAAAATTTAACGTCATAAAAAATTAAAATTGTATGATATTTATGTAAGATTTTAAGCCCGTGATACTTTTTTGTGCTTCAGAAAGGCTGTAGCTAACAAGAAACAAGAAGAAATAATTCTTTATCCTTATCATTCATTGTTGAATCTCACTTATTACAAGCATGGCGGCAAGATAGTACAGAGTTTTGTGCAACCGTAGAGATTTTTATTTATGAATTAACAAATATTTCCAATAATTGTAAACTTTGGTATGGATCATATTTTTGACACTCTTATGAATCTACCGACACACAAAGGTGTCGATTATGTTTTATTACTGACGTGACAGAGGCTTGTAAATATAGCTGTCCTGAAAATCAAACGCTATGGACGGGGAGTCCTACTGTTTTGGAGGAAGAACCAAGGTTTGGAGAGGGGCAGCGTATCAAACCTCCTGATGACGGGTGTGAACGGTTGATGATAATGACAGATGAGTATGAGGGTAATCTAAACTACCTTGGTAGAAACCTACTTCTGAGTAAATATGAAGGGTAAATTGCTTCAACAAAATATGAAGTGAAGGCTAGGTCCTGTGGTAGTCAAAATGTTACTGAAAGTTTACAGACAGAACTGAAAAACCAGAAAACCGTGCAAAAGGAAGCTGTCGTACGAAAATAGAGAGAGTCACACGTAACACTGGGCAAGTACCCCTGTTTCCGATATCCCTGATAGAAAATTCAAAAGCATTAGTAGGTCAAATTGTAACACAAAAGAAGCAAACCGTAGAGGACAAGATCACAATCGACATCTCAATTAGTAACTAACTGTTTTCCTGTCTTCTCCCCCAACCCCCAAAAGATGATGCACAAAGTTGTGAAATTCCGCTAGACTTCCTTCCCTGCCAGTGGTTATAGGATACCTTTCCACCTTTCCAAGTGTATACAGAAGTGTAAAATGAAAGGCTGAAAGAATTTGGGGTTCGAAGAAGTGTAGTCCTACCTTGGAACTGAATCAAACAGGGGGCATACAATATTCTTTGACGGCTACTTTACATTCCTGAAATTGATAAGACATCTGGCTTCAAAGGGAATAAGTGCAACAGGGACATTTCAAGAAAACCAGACAGAGAAGTGCCCCCTTCAAAGAAAGGCAGACAAGAAAAAGAAGGGGATCATACGACTGCAGGAGTTATGGTCGTGCGTTGCTGGTGCACTGGAATCACAACAGTGTTGTCACTGGTGGTACGAACTACAAACAGATGGAGATAAGCTGTGCACCAAGATGGTCCAGTGTAAAAAAAAAAAAATGCAAAATGTCTGTACAGCAATGAAAGCTGTTCAAGTCTTATAGTGGCATCTGAAGAGTGGGTCTGCTTGACCAGTTTGAACTTCACCTGAAATGCTTCTGTGGATATCATAATCAGTAAATACATAACCATAAATAGAGTTTACAGTATTTTGACGAGTCTTTAGTGGAAATTGAAGATCTACTTTACAGTGTAAATTGGATAAGGTAATCCAACTCTCTAACACTACCTAAAAAGCAAACGCCACGGCGCAACAGCCCCGAAGGGCCATGGCCTACCAAGCGACCACTGCCTGAAGGCCTGCAGATTATGAGGTGTCATGTGGTCAGCACGACGGATCCTCTCGGCCAATATTCTTAGCTTTCTAGACCGGGACCGCCAGATAGCTCCTCAATTGTAATCACGTAGGCTGAGTGGACCTCGAACCAGCTCTCATATGCAGGTAAAAATCCCTGACCTGGCTGGGAATCAAACTCGGCTCCTATGGGTAAGAAGCAGGCACACTACCCATACACCGCGGGGCCGACCTAACACTACCTAGCTTGCAAATTTATCGTACAATATAATGCTGAGTAACAAGCGTTGTTGTACTGACCTGAGTGCAAAGCGTCTGATATATCGGACGGCCTGTGTTAATAAAACTATCACTTGTATGAACTTTCTGATTGTTGGAATGTGTTTCTGCAATTATTAAGTGTAGAAATGTATAAATAAATGGAAATAAAACACAACAAATTCACTTCATGCACTAATGGGTTAATCCAAGAATTGCACTCAAGGCTCCAGAGCAAAGATAGACATCTTGCCACAGCCTCCTACATAGCATGCCACAGTTCAACATGCAACAGGCATCAGAATTACTATCAAAAGAAAGTGACTTAGCAGATACCACCGCCCCAAGCAGAGAATGTCTGAAAGATGTAACTGAAGAGGATGTGGCGATAGAATGTGATGGCAGCTGCAAATGATGGTTCCACAAAGAATGTGCAGGAATCAGTGCAGGAAATTTCGCCACTGTTAAGAAACAAAGATGCTCGCTCATGTGGCTATGCAAAGCATGTAAGGACGACTTTGTAATGGTGAAAAATGAACGGGAAGAATTAAAAGCAATCTGGGAGAAAATTCGAAATCTAAAGGAAATAATAAAAAAGACAGTAGTGGAAGAAATAAGAAAAGTGCTACCAAACACAGCACAAATTCATACAAGAAGAGATATAACTCCTGCAGCTATCAAGGTTAATAAAAAGGATGAGTTACAGACCAACAAGAAAGGACTAGCCCCCAAATCCATCTAATAAGAAGTCGAATGAAAACACTGAAAGGGAAAGTATCACCGAGGATGGAAACCGACAAGCATGTAACAATATTGAACATGAAAGAGCACTGCATCGAACTACAGAAGAGAGAAATGATGGGGAATATCCCCAGAGTCAATTTACAGAAAAAGAAGTTCCATGGACTGAAGTAGTCAAAGACGTCCTCATATACTTGTTATCAGGGGATCAAACCAAATACAAAATACTAATCTCAGAGCAGGAGATAAAATGGCCTGGTTGTATGTAGGCAATATGCACCCAATGACAAAAAAAGATGAACTCATAAATCATCTTAAATACAATGGAGTTAAGAACAATATAATATGTGACCACCTGAATACCACAGGAGAGAATAACGCTTTCAAAGTGGGAATTTGCTTCGACTACCTAACGACCAGGGGTCGAAAAATACCGGGCGCCCAGTCGCCATGACGCCTGAAAATTTTTACCTGGCGCCTGACTTTTCAAATTCGGTTTTGAAAATTTATTTTTTGAAATCTGGAGTTCCCTTACATGTACTTTCCCATTGCTTTACAAAGTAACAAGTCTTGTGGTGTTTCACGTTTTTTTTTTCTGTAGCTCATATATTCTAATATGTGCAATAAACATTTTCTGTGCTTTTGGCAGAGTCTTGAATTCTGTAATTGCTCTTCGTACCTTGGAACTGGACATTTCAGTTCTGCACGGGACCTGCCTAGCGGTCATGGGAGATATTGTTGTAAACCGTAAAACAAGTATCCTTTCATGTGGACATATCGTAACACATCGTATGTGAATCTATATTCACTGATGTTGTCTTGTAGCTATCGAGAAAGGGTGTGTCTGCTATTGTAATCAGTACTCCCCACACCGACTTTGACTGTCAGTAGGAATGGGATCCTTCTCCAACACATGTGTAACTGGCATTAGTAAGGAAGGCCTACCATTGTAGTGAATAACTCACTTCTCGATTTGACTTGCAGAAGGCAAGGGAGCATGCATTGTTGTTTAAAAGTCCCCTACCCGATTGTGTTTGGCTGTAGGCAAGGTTACCCGCCCTTATAAACAAATGTATCCATCTAAAATGTGACTGGTGTCAGGCATAGTGGCCTGTTATTTTGATGGAAACTCACCACCTTGGTGTGACTGGTAGTAAGCTGGCTGGCTGTAGGAAAAGGGGCCTGTCATTATAATGATAACTGCACAACTCAATTTCGACTGGTAGTAGGGAAGTTGCCAAACATTCTAATGAAAACTGTAATCTGTCTGGAAGTAGGAAAGGGGGCCTGCCATTGTAACGAAAACTCACAAATCGATTGTGACCGCGCAGCAGGCGATGGGGCCTGCAATTATAATGAAAACTTTCCAACTCGATTGTGAATGGCAGTAGGCAAGTGAGCCTGCCGTTATCATCACAAATCCGTAACAAGCACTTTACATTGGAAACACCGTATTGAGAACCTCCCTATGCTGTTTCTCGGATAACGCTAAGAGACATGCCATTTTAAAACAATCTTATTTACTGTTATACAGTATTTACTTCGATATTCGAATACAATGTAGAATGCCGTAGCGAAGCACGGGTACATTTGCTAGTAATGTATATTTGCGAAAAATGTGCTGGCTCCTGATAAAAAGGGGCTGGCTACTGGATTATTTCTATTTTCTTCTACCCCTGCTAACGACTGTCAGCTGGTTCAGAATTTTGGCTCTCAAATGTCAAAGTAAGGAGACATCTCTTTCGTTCCTCAAGAGACACTGGAACTTTACCCGGAGCAAGAAATAAGAACTCCAAGTAATATCATGATAGAAAAAGAAAACTAAAGATTCTTTTATGGAACATTGAAGGGATAAAGAACGTGTTACAACTACAGTAGCTCCAAACAACATTTTTAAAGATTACGACGTAGTATTGCTAACAGAGACTTTTCTTAGAGAAGATTGGTGAACAGATGGTTGTTAGTGCATTCACAATACTGCTAATAAAAGTAACATAGGCAGGCCTATAGGAGGTATCTCTTGCCTTCTTAAACTCAACCTATCTCCATTTGAAGTGAAGCACCGGACAAATAACGTACTCTTCGTGATGACACCCCGTTTATACATAGTCTGCGTCTACTTTCAACCAGACATTCCGGAAGAAGATTTAATAGACGACTTAGCTGTAGTGATAAGTCTAGTAGGGAGAAATGATTCGCTGATAGTGGCAGGTGACTTTAACTGCCACATTGATGTACCTTCACATAAAACTTCCACACTTCTCCATTACATGGAACAAGGTCTGTTGCTGGCTAACAAGAAAGAAACAAAAGCATGAGGGTTTCACTTTTATTCAACAGAAAGTGATTGACAATATCACCGTTAGAAAACACCTACCCATTGAAATAATACTATACCTGGAAAGAGATGCGACTCCTACGAAAGTGAGCAAGACCAAAGTATCAAGGAAACTAGATCTCCCCAAATTACAAACAATCAAGGTCTCCGACATACATTAAACCATAAATGCAAGAAACATTGATGAAGCATGTTGGAAATTAGAGAATGCCATATGAAATTCAGCACAGCATGCTGAAGAAAGACCCAGGAAAGCCAAACCATGGTTTAATGTAAAGTTCTTTCAAATAAGGAAAAGAACAATACATGTTCTCCATGCAGTAAGAACACAGGAAATGGAAATTACACTGAAAACATATGCAGATCTCCGGAAGCAATACAAGTTCACCGTCAAAAAAAGCTAAGAAAGACTATCAATAAAAGAAGGAGAAAACACTTACAGAAGAAATAGAATAAGATCCATTCAGAAGACTAGAACTTATCCAACCAAAATTTCCAAAGGATATACCAGTTGAAACATGGGAATATCACCTTAGTCCAGTTTTGCAAGAGAAAGACACCAAACCAGGTATAGACCATCACTCAAGTGTTTTCGATCCCATCACAGTAAAGGAACTCTCACTTGCAATAAGAAACAGTGAAGACAGGAAGGCGTGTGGACCTGACTCAATATATAATGAATATCTGACAGATGCAGCACCAATACTCGTAAAAACATAGACCGCTCTGATGAATGAATGCTCTCGACAGGGAAGAATCCCAGACTTTTGGAGATCAAGAATAAAAATGTTGTATAAAGGGAAAGGCGACTCCAGTGATCCTAGTGCATACAGAGGCATTGCTTTGGAAGATGCTCTCTTCAAACTTATGATGAAGATACTTCCTACAACACTGACACAACTGGTAGACAAGAAAATTCCGGAAGAACACTTGGGCTTCTGCAAGCAGAGATCGACACTGCACGCTGTCAAATATTTGCTAGACATAATCCAGGACACTTTAAGATTTCCAAACAGAAGATATATGCAGTCTTCACAGACTTCACTAAAGCTTTCGACCAAATTAATAGAACCATACTGGTGAGGAAGATCACAGAAATGATTGGTCTGGAACACCACTACATCATAAGATTAAGGATATTCTACATAACAACCATGTAGAAACAGATAACAGGTTAACCATATCTGACCCTTTCGATCAAACAAACGGAGTACTCCAAGGTGACCCTCTAAGCCCTCTTCTATTTAACGTCGCTACTGCAGATGTAGTACAGGTCTTATATCCTCAGAAAGTAAAAGTCGTCATATATGCTGATATGGTCTTGACCTCAAAATCAAAAGAGGATCTTCCGGAAAACTTGAATCAATTAGCAATATGGGCCCAAAACAACGATCTTGAAATAAACCTTAATAAAACAATGGCAATGATCTTTACAAAGGGCGGAAGAACAGCCAAGGATGAAATTCTTTATCTCAGAGATGAGCCATTGTTTCAAACCTGTAACTTCAAATACCTAGGAATTACTCTTCAGACACAAGTCACATGTCACGTGAAAGATAAGGTGGTATGTGCTGTCAGATCAGTGAATGACAGTCATCTCAGGGACATGTCTCTGTAATTGGCACTGAGACTCTTTAAAGCAAAAATTACACCTATCACAACGTATGGTTTGGATGTAATATGGGGTAATTTAAGGAAAAGTAATCTGAAAGACTTAGAGAAAGTGAAAGCTATATTTTTAAAGAAACTGCTTTGCCTATTGAAATACACCCCTTCGAGGCTGACATATGAACTAGCAGGAGAACCTTTTTTTATTGAAGAACTTTGACTGGATCACCAACTACCGTCCACAAGACAATACAACAAGGTACTACAAGAACTACTAGCAAAAAAGAAGGAGATCCCAATTGATTTCCATTCCACAATGGCCATGATGTCAAGAGAATGGAAGGGCACTGCCTATGAACTAAGACACACAGCGACCTGTTCCGCGGTGCACGGTTTTCACCATAGGATTTGTGAAACAAGAGGTGTTCCATGTGCCCACACCAGAGTGCATTTGTAAATTATGTAAAAAGGCATGTGGTAGATATCACGCTCTTGTGCGTTCTAAGAGGTTGTCGTCGATAACACAATTGTGTAAATAGTTTTATGTAATGCACATTGTGCGTACTTATCCTTAATAATTTTTAAAAAAATGTGTTAATACTTGTTCATATCGTCACCTAATTTTCTATCATTGACAAGATTACGCAACATAAACAATACTGTACATATATACACGATTCAAGTGATTTGATAGAATCTGAGTATGTTCTTGTAGAACGAAACATGTCATTCTTTGTATAATAGTATGTATTTTTTACAGATATATTTATAGTATTATAAATTATATTGAAATTTCGTGTGTTTGACAGACTGGAGAGTTTTAATGTCTCATCTCACTAGTTTATCAATATTAACTGACAAACCACTGGTTTATCATGCAATATTATAAAACAGGCTGAACACAATAAAAATGTACCTAATATTATTAATAGAGATTAAACAACAAAACTGTTGAAGAAAAAAAAATATGATACCTTACCGGAACCAAACAAGGTACCAGTACTTCACTGTAAAGTTTCCACATCTCTACTTGTGTTATGAATGTTGACCTTCCCAGTTGAAGGTTGTTCTTTTCAAATGATCTCAACAGGAGGAGGTACACCAAAGGAGTTCCACAATTCAAGAGAAGGAGAAAGAGTTTACCACCAAATACAACAATCACTAACTACTGTAATAGCAAATAGTTGATTTAAATTATTGCTCCATTCTACTTCAATGTAGACCTTTTCAAATAGAGACCCAACAATGAGCCAATTTCCATTCATTCTCATTTGACTGATCTTTTTGGGCATACATACAAATACACCTACTTGCCCTTAAAAACGTTATGGTCAACATCATGATGCATCTTGGATTCTGATCCAGGGAGAATTGGCAGTACATGCTTTCCATAAAATATATGCTGTTACACAGATGAATGGAAGGACAATAAGGTAACTGTTTAGATAACAAGGCAATAATAACCAACAAACAGTTCTGGTTTTCAAGTCAGTAATGAAGCACTTTTACCACCTTGAAAGGAGGGCACAAATACTTCATGTGATATTAACACTTTAGCGCTCCCACAGATGACTACTGTCATCCAAGTGTAAGTTTCTCAATATGGTTCTCATTTTTAACATTTCATTAGATTGTGTAAGAGTGATTCTTTCTGCGGGGATCTAGCCAGAGAGGTACAAGGATGGGAAGAGCACAGAAAGGTTATTTGTACATTTTACAAGGAAATAAAATTGCCTGAGGTGAATTCCACCCCATACGCGTGTTTGAGGGTTAAATTGTCATATCTTTATGAAATTTTCAGAGTAATTTTGATATGCTGTAACATGGGACGATACTGACACATGGTGAAATAGTAATCATTCTGTATTCTCTGTGAAACCCGGGACAAAAAAATCCAATATTGACTGTAAAGCTTTCAATGTCACAAGGAGTAGAGCTGTAGTCCGACAATCATAACAAGGAATAAGACAGATATGTTGTGACAGTAAACCAGCTGAGCTGCACTGTCAAGTTGAATCAGCTGATTTAAAATATATATATATATATATGTCCAGACTGACTGACTGATTCATCATTGCCGAGTTAATGGACATAAAGAAATGAAATTTAACGGATACATTTATATTACAATGTAGGTGCTCACTAGCGGAGGATTTTTGGATATTCCGTCGCTAAGGGGGTGAAAAGGGGGGAGGTGAATTTTTAAAATGAGTATATCTCAAAAACTTAACAGTTTAAAGACGTGGAAATTGGTATTTGGAATCTTTAAAAATAAGGAAACACTAGTTTTTGTTTTTAGAAAATCCTCTTAACTCTCTTGGTGCCAGGCGGTAGTGCGAGCACCCGCCCTTTAAATCGCCAGAGACGATCTGGTCGGCCTTTAACAATCCAGTCGGAAGTTGCCAGAGCCGATTACATCGGCCGGCTTAAAATTCTGTGATATACATAATTTTGAGGCAACCTATAGTGACGTGCATACTTTTGTTACAATCTGTAGTAAAGGGGCTACACGTTATTGTGTGCCTGGCCTTGCTTTGGCAGTTCTAAGAGGATGTTATACCATTCACAAGAGTCGTTTCCTGTGTTTACAAATACCGCTAACCGGTCAGTAAGAGATTGCTCCTTGCAATGAGTGGATTTGTGACAGGAAAATGGCATGTTGTTCACGTGATATTTTTTCAGCAGGTATTGATGACAATAAATTAATGCAGTATTTGGAACAGTGCGAAGTTAACGCGGATGATTTATCGGATAGCGATAGGGAATTTAGTTCAGAGAGTAGTGACAAAATTATACCGGACACGTCCGCGGAATCACCGCAGCTAAAGAAGAGACATTAATTGTGTCTAACAGCAATAAAGCTACTCTGAATATGGTGGTAGATGAAACTAGTGATAACGAATATGATGATGATGTCTCTTATTACAAGATATTATAATCATTCCGTATTGACGGTTTTCACTTTACAATGGCGAAAAATGAGAGTATCCTCCTATTCAATACATCATATATTCCGTCATTAGACGGAGCAAACAAATTCAAACATATTTTGGCTCGCTTGAGCCATCTTCAGTGAAAAAATTAGGGGGGTTGGAATAATTTACATAATATAAGTTGAAAAAATGCTAAAAAACATAATGAAAGAGCAAATGAAAAAACAAACAAAAGAGAGCCTAGATGGAAACAAAATTAGCACAAATATACAATATTTACATCAATATGCAGAGAAAAAAAACAACTTATTGCAACAAAATTCAGTGAAACAGGTGTTAATCTAAAATAATAATTGAAACTAAAAACTGCGTTAACCTAAGAAACATGGGAATGAGAAAACAAATGATGCAGATGGAAATGAATAATAGTAACACATGGTGAGGTTGTGGACCTCATAGTTTACAAATGATTGGTTTAGTAAAAATGACAAAACAGTTTGAAATTGCTGTCAAAATCATCCTAGTAGAAACCCATCACATCAAATTGGTCAGGAGGAGAGCGGGAGCAAACATTTTTGAGAAACCAAGCCTGATATAACCCAAATTTCGCCTGCAGCTTATATCAGGCTTGGTTTCTCAAAAATGTTTGCTCCCGCTCTCCTCCTGACCAATTTGATGTGATGGGTTTCTACTAGGATGATTTTGACAGCAATTTCAAACTGTTTTGTCATTTTTACTAAACCAATCATTTGTAAACTATGAGGTCCACAACCTCACCATGTGCTACTATTATTCATTTCCATCTGCATCATTTGTTTTCTCATTCCCTTGTTTCTTAGGTTAACGCAGTTTTTAGTTTCAATTATTATTTTAAATTAACACCTGTTTCACTGAATTTTGTCGCAGTAAGTTGTTTTTTGCTCTGCATATTGATGTAAATATTGTATATTTGTGCTAATTTTGTTTCTATCTAGGCTCTCTTTTGTTTGTTTTTTAATTTGCTCTTTCATTATGTTTTTTTTAGCATTTTTTCAACTTATATTATGTAAATTATTCCAACCCCCCTAATTTTTTTCACTGAAGATGGCTCAAGCGAGCCGAAACATGTTTGAATTTGTTTGCTCCGTCTAATGACGGAATATATGATGTATTGAATAGGAGGATACTCTCATTTTTCGCCATTGTAAAGTGATGATGCCTCTGGAGAACATTTTATGGAAATTTGTCCCAATGAACTCGACAACATTCCTCAACCTCCTGTCTCCTTCAAGGAAGTTCTTGGATCTAAACATGCCCCACCGTCTGATTCTCCGCCCATATCCCACTTCAATTTACTTTTCACTTACTCTCTGCTAAACCTTATAGTCATTAATAGTCTTCTATCATTACCTAAATGCCGGTCTCCGCGGGCCAAGTGTAGCGTGCCTGCCTCTCGCCCGGAGGTCATGGGTTCGATTTCCGCCCAGGTCAAGAATTTTCGCCTGGTCCTGAGGGTTGGTTCGAGGTTCACTCAATCTAAGTGACCCTAAGTGATTGCACTTGAGGAGATATCTGAGTTTGAGAGGGCGACCCCGGTCTGGAAAAGCAAGAATAATTACTGAGAGGATCCGTCTCACTAACCATGATACACCTCGTAAACTGCAGGTACCGAACTGAGCAGCGGTCGCTTAGTAAATCAAAGCAAATCACGGCTTTAGTGCCATACTTAATTTCGTAAATTCTGTTGTATTGTAAAATTATTTTTCTAATATATACTACAACCGAAAACGAAAAACTATTTTTTTCTGAAAACAAAAAACTATAATATCAACTACTATTTTTACTTATTTAATAATTCAGAATTATTTTAATACTGTGTTGTCTGCACATAGAAAATCTGTTGTCAGTATTTGCCAAACATCGATACAAACACGCGAATTGTATCGGTGAGTAAAATTGTCTTGTTTTTACTACTGACACATGTTTGAATTTTTATTTTTTAGGTTTTTATTTTTCTCGTTCAAATTAGTTATTCTATAGAACTGTATTTAGAAATACATTATACATAATTACGTATATTCTTTTGTATCGTAAATTATTTTTTCAAAGTAGAAATTGAGAGAGAAAGTGCAAAAATATTTTTCTCTTCCTAAAAATAAACTTTATCAACAACTGTAAATCAACAATAAAACGTCTTTGACTCTTTATATCACTCCAAACCAGTTTCTTATTCTACGTAGTCGATATGTAGAAAATTTCATGCCGGTATTTGCTATACACCGGTAGATATACGCGAAATTTAAAATACATGTATTTCCACTGAAAACGACCTGACACTTTACAGCAGTAGAGTGGAGGCGGAGCTCTGGCCTCTTCCAGCTGATGGGGAGTGGCCGACCAGATCGGCTCTTGGCTCCAAGAGGGTTAAGGGAGGTGGAAAATGGTGAAAAAGTGGTTGAATACCTTTTATGAGGATACTTATATCTCAAGAACTGAAAATGTTGTGGTCAAGAAAATTGGTATTTGGTATCTGGTTTAAAAATAAAGAAACACATATTTTTTTGTTTTTGGGAAATCTACTTAAGAAGGGGTAAACAGGAGTGACAAAGGGGGTGAATTTTTGAAATAAGTGTATCTACAATATGTACCAAAAACGTAACATGTTATAAGACGTGAGAAGTGGTGTTTGGAATCTCCTGTAAAAGTAAAGGAACACGCATAATTTGTTTTCTGAAAATCCACTTAAGGGGAAGTGTTAAAAGGGGTGAATTTTTAAAATGAGCATATCTATAGTATATCTCAAAAACTTAACATATTACAGATGTCAAAATTGATATTTTTAATCTCTTTTCAAAATAAAGTAACACGTATTTTTTTGTTTTCAGAAAAACACTTAAGGGGGTGTAAAAATGATGGAAAAAAGGGTTGAATTATTTTTATTTGGATACTGGTACCTCCAAAACTGAAAATATTACAGACATGAAAATTGGTGTTTGGAATCTTCTTTAAAAATAAAGAAACAATTATTTTCTGTTTTCGGAAAATTCACTTAAGGAGGTGAAGGACTGAAAAAGGCGTTCTTGAAGATGTTACACACATAAAAATTTGTATTTTTCTAATCTTCTTTATAAAAAAAGTATTTTTTGTTTTTGGAAAATTCACTTAAGGGGGTTGGGTGGGTGAAAAGAAGTGAATAAAGTGATGAATTATTTTTATGAGAATACTTATACTGTATATCAAATAGGCCTACTGAAGACGTTACAGGTGAGAAAATTGGTATTTGGTATCTCCTGTAAAAGTAGAGGAACATGCATAATTTGTTTTCTGAAAATCCACTTAAGGGGAAGTGTTTAAGGGGGGTGATTTTTTAAAATGAGCATATCTACAGTATATCCCAAAAACGTAACATATTACAAACGGGAAAATTTGTATTTTTAATCTCTCTTAAAGAAAATAAAGTAACACGTATTTACTGTCCCGGAAAAACCCCACTTACGTTGGGGTTGTGAAAAGGACTGAAAAAGGCGTTGAATTCCTTTTATGAGGATAAAAATTAAAAGTGGACTTAAAACAATACACCCCTAAGGGGGTTCTGACTTGGGGGGGGGTAAGTAATGATGACAAAAAAATGCATTTGTATGAAAACGTTTAAATTATGAACTTAAAATTTCAAATGATATCCTAGGTGTTAAATAACAGAAGGTTTGAAACAAATTTAACCACTCAGAGAGTTGAATGGGGGTTAAGATCTGAAAACAAATATATTCATACCTTCCGCCTAAACGGTTTAACGTACGAAGACAAAATTCCAAATAGCAGTAATATTTTGAATACTAGGTGTAAAATAGGAAATATGTTTTAACATTCCACCCCTAAAGTGTTAAATGACGTTAGCTCCGCAAACGAAATTATTCATCCCTCCAAAACCGTTTGACATACAAAGTTGTAGGTGTAAAATATCGCATACTTCAAAATATTTCTCCCCTAAGGGGGTTTAGATAGTGGTTGAAATGAAATGGCATATGGGTTTTAGTGCTGAGAGTATTCGAGGACAAGTTCGGCTCGCCAGGTGGTCTTTTGATTTGATTCCCGTAGGCGACTTCCATGTCATGATGAGGATGAAATTATTATCAAGGCAACACATAAACCCAGCCCCCGTGCCAGCGAAATTAACCAATAATGCTTAAAATTCCCGACCCTGCCGGGAATCGAACCCGGTAGCCCTGTGCCCAAAGGCCAGCATGCTAACCATTTAGCCATGGAGTTGACTCTCATAAACACAACATCCATTCTTTCGAAACAGTTTTGGGCACAAACTAAATTTTTTTAATGAAAGGTGGTCTTCTATATCCTACATGTTAATAAATATTTTAAAACATTCACTCCTTAAAAAAGTATACATTCCTCCATTACTGTTCGACATACAAAATCAAAATTTCACAGGCTGGTTGCTTTTACATCCTAGACGTTAAATAAGATAGCGTTTAAAACATTCAAATTCTTCCGTATGGGATTCAAATGAGTGTTAGAACGGAAAATAATCACTTTCCCAAAACAGTTTAACGTATGAACTGAGGGCGTTTACAGGCTCAGCTGATAGTGGTCTCCCCAAAATGTAAAACTTTGAATATTGGTTTATAACCGTAGCGAAGCACGGGTATCTTGCTAGTAATAGAATAAACGTGCACAAGTGTGCAAGAGTTACAACAATGCCTCACTCTCTTCTATATATAGTCCTTTCCTTGCACAACTGTACGTGAATTCATTTTACAAACATTCACTGCACAATACATAATCATGATCAGGTACACGGAACGTTTTCTTCTCATATAATTTCTAGTGGAAGCCGTGGACCGAAAGTCTAGTTGTGACTCGTGACATGTCTGATTTACAATTTCTTGCTTAAATTTCCTTAAAGTGTCATGTCTTTATGAAGTTTTCAGAGTGATTTTGATATACTGTAATATGGGACATTACTGACACAGTGAAATAGTTCTCATCCAGTCCTGACTTAAGATGGTGCCAATGTATCTTGAGTGATTTCAGCAGCCTTTTTTCTCTTTTCTACAGTGCCAAATGTCATGCATCCGTTGACAGTACTATCCGCAAAATTTTTAGTGACACCTCGTTTTACGGAGGTGAGGAGTAAGGAGGGAGCTACAATGGTTCCGGTAATACTGCCAACTGAATGGAAATGAAATCTGAATTGAATCTATAGTATGACCGATTGATCTGAATTTATTATTACAAGATATTAGAATCACTCCGTATTAACGGTTTTCACGTTACAAAGCAAAAAATTAAATGTATCCTCCTAATTCAATACAAAACATAATTCCATTCTGATATATTAAATATGTTCTCTCTGAAAACTTAGTACAGATCAACGATCCTCAAAAGATGAAAAAATAAATTTACAAGTATTAATATTTTTAAATTTTTTTCTTATATATTTTTGTCTTTACTGGTTCATATTATCACTAAACTCTCTATCGCTGAGAATTTTACGCAACGTAAACAATACTGTACGTATTTAAGCATGTTTTAAGTGATTTGTTAGAATCTGAGGATGTTCTTGTAGAACGAAACATGTCATTCTTTGTAAAACAGTGTGTATTTTTACAGGTAAGTTTATAGTGTTGTAATTTATATTGTTGTTGCAGTGTGTTTGACAGACTGATAAGTTTTTGTTACATTTAACTAAGCCGACACTGAAAAGCATGACTTCACACAGCCCCGAACCATCAGAATTAATCAATTAGGTTACAATCCCCGACCCTGCCGGGAATCAAACCCGGGACCCCATGGACCAAAGACCAGTATGCTAACCATTTAGCTATGGAACCGGACTGTGTAGCTATGAAAACTGTGTACAACATTGAATTCTTAAATGTCTTGCACAAGGTCGTTGACTGCATTTAATGTCGACCTGCTTTTCCCACAACATGGTTTCACAAAGCAAATGCCTGAAAAGCCATACCCCTTATTTTTTATATGCTCCATTGATGTGAAAAATCCAATTTTCTTATCAGAAACTAACACTTTTCATTAGGAATTACTAGGCGGGCAATAATTCCCTTGTGGAAATTCATGCACTTATCAAATTGTGCCTCTACTAATGGGTTTCTGATAAATTTACCTGCACATACCCCAGTGTCAGTGGATAGTGCCTGACACATCCCACTCTCTGATGAGTCTCGTGTCAGGCCTACGAGGAGGAGGAGGTGGTAGTGGTGGTGATTATTGTTTTAAGGGGAAGTATAACTGGGCAACCATCCTCTATTAATACTAATCAGAGGGTAAATAATGGAAGGGGTCTGGCACTTTGAAAAATGAAGGTACCGGTCATAGAAGGAATGACCCCATTCTAATTTATGCATATAAATCTGTCATTGTATGTGAATACAGAAAGCCGGCCCCACGGTATAGGGGTAGCATGCCTGCCTCTTACCCGGAGGCCCCGGGCTCGATTACCGACCAGGTCAGGGATTTTTACCTGGTTATGAGGGCCGGTTCTAATTCCACTCAGCCTATGTGATTACAATTGAGGAGCTGTCTGATGGTGAGATGGTGGTCCCGGTCTAGAAAGCCAAGAATAACGGCCATGAGGATTCATCGTACTGACCACACGACACCTCGTAATCTGCAGGCCTTCGGGCAGAGCAGCGGTCGCTTGGTAGGCCAAGGCCCCTCGGGGCTGTTGCGCCATGGGGTTTGGTTTGGTTTCTTATGTGAACAGAGAATGTCTACTAAGCAACCACTTGCAACGAAGCACTCATAATCAAAATTTGGTAGATGTTACTTCACAAACTCAACAGTAAGAATTCTTCAAAGGTTATGTCATGGCATATGCCAGAAGGGTGAAGAGGACACTTTCACTTAGTTCAAATATGACGGTTAAAAAAAAAAAAAGGTAAATTGTGAAAGGTGGCGGAACTCAGTGATGGTCTAGTTCAAACTCGTGCTGATAGATGGAAATGTGCATGTCCGCATAGTGGATACGGCACAATTATTTCTATGAAACCCATTTTTCTTTTAAAAGCAGAAAAATTGTGATCGTGAGAGGTTCACTGTATTAATCTTGTAAAGGGAAGTTAAATTATACCCGATGCCAATTTCAACTGTTGAAACATTATTGTTTTCTCAATATCGTTGTGAAAGATGGGCATAGGGATTTTATATGCAGGATGTATCATTACTATACAAAAAAAAAAAAAAAAAAAAAAAATCAGGGATGCACTTCCATGTTAAGAACGATGGTGCAATCAGATAGGCAGAAAAAATGTTTCTTCTTGAGAAAATGAGGTTACTTTGTTACTTCTGGGTGCGTGATTCAAATAGAAGAACTCACCGTATTTGCTATGCCAGAGCACAAGCTGCTACCGTACTTCGAAGTACAGAAGAGGAGGGAGGGGGAGTACGATGGAGACAGAAGATAATGCTAGTTATTTATTACTCCATCTGGTGATGTAAATATTGTATATTGTTATTGTTTTTATTTCTGTCATGTCTCTCTTGTTTTTCTTTTGTTCCTTCTTTATGTTTTTAGCTCGTTTTTAGCTTGTATTATGTAGATTACTTTAACTCCACTTATTTCACTGAAGATGGCTCAAACGAGTCGAAACATGTTTGAATTTTATTGCTCCATCTATTGATGGAATTATGTTTTGTATTGAATTAGGATACATTTAATTTTTCCTTTGCAAAGTGAAAACCGTCAATACGAAATGTTTCTAATATCTTGTAATAAAGATAATGCTAGTGCGCATGTACAAGTTTTCTTGTTTGACTCGAACAGGACTGTCCTTGTCCCTTACAGGCAATATCCATAGTTCGTTTATTAAACAGCCATAACTGCAACACACAGTACAAGAACATGCTGTAATTAAGACACACTTGTCACTCAAGGAATGCACCAGATCACTTTTCCTCTCGTCTGTTGGTCGCAGTAACGTTCTTTATTATTTAGCCTGTTCGAAGATTCAACGCTGCCGCTCCATGATTGTGTATTCCTTCACTCACAACATTTTAAATGGAATGAAATACTGAACAAAGGAAACAATATGCCCAATACAGTAGATGTTCAATATGACCCCTCCTACTTCGATGCACAGTTCACAACAGTGTAGTAGGATGGCTGGTGTGTCGCGCATTACCTCTGTCTCCCACTTCCCTTCCTTTTCCTTCTCTGACACAGAGCAACAGGCAGTGGCTGGCTCTCTGGCACAGCAAATACAGCAAATCAGTCAATTTGAATCATACACCCAGAAGTAACAAAGTAACTTCATTTTGTCTAAAAGAAAAACTTTCTTTGCCAATCCGACTGCACCATCATTCTTAACATAACACGAAGAGCATCCCTGACTTTTTTGTCGATACAGTTGTGATGCACCCTGTATATCCTTGCTTGTTTGAAGATTTTATAATACTGAATCTAATAATATTGACAAGGCAAAAATGCGTGAAAAATAAAAATTACATGAGAACTGTATTTGGAATTAATGTTGAAACTTACCATGATGATATAACCGATGTGCTACAAGATCACATGCAAAAATTAGCTGCCGGTTTCCACTGCAAGGCTCTGAAATAAACCTCTGAATTACTGCACATAGGAAAGTGATACGAATAGCTACAAGTTGGCTTGCACAGCCCTAACTTTGTGCAAGCCAGTAGGGGAGCGGCGAATAGAAAACCGTGAGTCAAGGTCTACACAGTTTACAAGCGAGGCAAGGATAATCAGATGCGCTGCATTACCATCTGGTCACGCAGTGTTCCAGCTTAGATTTTGGGGTTTTGAAGCGGAAATCTTTTGCATGCAATCTTCTTGTAGAACAATAGTTGTCACCAAAGTTTCAACGTGAGTTTCGGCATGAAGGCTGTTACATTTCCTTTGTTAACACTAAAAATGTCTTCAGTGGACACTAGCCCAATCATCATATATATATTGTAAAGACTTCTATTGGAAGAGGTTTTACACACGAAAGCAAATGTTATACCAAAACTCCTTGCTCACAACAATGAAAGTATCCAAAGTAAGATGATCAAAATGAAGCTTTTTAAAAGAAAAAGGTCAGGATATATATATATATTTGAATAATAATAATAATAATAATAATAATAATAATAATAATAATAATAATAATAATAAAGTTTGTTTAATTGCTGTCTTAAAAGAGGTTGAAATATATGAATTTTGTCCCAGAGGAATCCTCAAACAGACCAGAAAAAAATGACACTAAGTAGTTGTATTTAAACAACTTTTAATGCCACTGACTACAACTGAGTTAGAAAGCAGGCAAGCTTGTGGTTTTATGTGACCGTTGACATCATGATCCGAGCCACTGACCGAAGGGGTTAGAACCTGTTATTCTGGGAAGAGAAGGTCAACAACCAACCCAATGTATCACTGAACTTAGTTAGATTTCTGTTCATTTCAGCATTCATGGCTTGATGTTTTCTAACCAGACCACTTTGAAACTCTTCAAGATAATGATAATTACCATGATAGTTAAATTTAATGTAGTAAAAATCTCTAAAATTATGTGTGAATAAGTGTAACAGAAGGTCAAGAGCCCTAATTTTGCCACTTTATGAATGAATGAATCAATACCCTTGCTGATGTCAACCTCATAAGAGGAGTTAATGAGATAAAATGAGGAACTGAATCCAAGCTTTTAGCATGCGATCTAGTGATTAGAAATTGTACAGCACCACCTCTCCTACATTGCCAGCTAACACTCTGACGGTGAAATTTCTTTTGACCGTGTGACTTGACCTTGTTAACCCATGGAGTCAGACCATATAGACTTGACGCCTTAACGATCATGACCACCAAGCAGGCCACATAAAATGAATAAATATTTTATTATCCATATTAATCGAGATAAACCTTATGAACATTTATTACATCAAATAAGTGTCTTAGTTCTTTCTAAAATTATTACACCTTACGTTGGAGCAACAAAGTTGGGAATATTTATTTTTCTCCTTTCCGAAGTCGTATAATACTTCAAGTGGAGCTCTGAGATGATTCTTGTTCATTCAAATTTAATAGTACAACATTACTATGCAAGTTATACTCCATGTCATACTGATCTCTTATGTTCAAGAAAATCCATTGTCCAGCATTATGGAGTAGAGATATTCTAAGTAATTTGCTTATGATTGCAATATAGATAACTTAACTGTCACTCACCTCCATTTCTGGCAGTCTGATATAGAAATTTTCAAATGGTCACTATAAAACTACAGTACTTTAGACATTCTATTCAATATAGAATACACCTTTCAATGAAGATCTGGAATTACACTAGAAAGGAGATATTAATTTTGCTGCTAGACAGGAAAGAAGCAAATACGATGAGTATGTAAATTACTTACTGACTGACTTGCCAACTGTCGCAAAAAATTACTAAGATTGGTGCTGGATTCTTCACTGCTATCACTTGTTGGGCTAGGAACATTCGATGGATAGTCTGCATATGACGGCATCTACAACGTTAAACCACGTACTTATAAAAAGTTGCACAGAAAGTAAAAGACCAATATGGTGCTGATCAGCATTTAAATATAAAATAACTTTCTAGTACATTAAAAAAAGAGAGAGACTTTGCAATTTACAACAGCATCCCAACAAAATTCAAAACCTGCAACATAAGTGTTGAAAATGCGATACTCGGTGACTGGAAATGTTGCATTTTTACACTTTTCGACAGTTGCCACCACCTCATTTTAATAAATAACTTACAGCAGTGCATGCATACCATTTATTCCGATTAAAAATATATATAACTCCATTTACACGCCATCGAGATGCTTGAAAGACGCAAGACGATATTTTCCAAGTCTAAGCTAGGACCACAAAGTATGCAGGAGAGTGAGTGATTGGGTTAATCTGGAAGGAAGCTGGACCAGTTCAAAATATCACTTCTAGCCTAATAAATTACTGGGTGGTGGTATCGGTTGTGATTATTGTTTTAAGAGGAAGTAAAACACAGCAACCATCCTCTATTAACACTAATCGCAGGAAGAGGTCCAACATTTTGAAAAATTAAGGTATCGGCAAAAGAAAGGGAAGGACAATGAAGGGCATGAAAATGAAGACTCCCCAAGCCTCGAAAACATAATACCATCGGGGTCAGAAAAGAACAAGAGTTGACCAAGGGTGATCGGACAGGAAAGGTGAAGGTGAGGAACCCGACACAAGTGGAAGCAATGCCAGATTCAGTCAGGGGAACCATGGTCAACAACCCATGCTCCCAAGCTGAGAGTGCATGCTCTTCCTGGGTTCTGATAGACTTGAACTTTCCTGTCCTTTAGCTTGACGTTGGTTATGTGCACACTTGCTTCACACTGTCGCTACTACAGAATTTGTAATGGCAATTTTAAAGCCCCCTAGAGTATAACCACAGTCTAATATATACAGTCGCGAAGCTCTGATGATATTTTTCATCCGAGGCGACTACAGCGCACCAAGCGACGAGGTAGAGGCAACTTGCTAGCAGACAACAGGGAACGAATTACTACTACAGTCTAAAATGGTCATAACTTCTGAACCATTCATGCAAATAATGTCCTGACAAGGTTATTGTAATCCTTATGAAATAGTGGAGGAGGTCAAACAATTTATTTCGATGAGGAGTTCGAGGACAGTATCGAAATATTTATTTAATCTTAAGGAGTTATTTTTCTTCACCGCGGGCTATAACATAAAATCGCTTTTAGAGGGCAACCTGTTCGAAATAGGTGTATACCATCGCAGACATTTTTGTAGAGGTTTTTATGCTCTACAATTCGTATGCTTACACTTGGGGTCTATCGTTGACGGTTCACGCAGCATAAGCCAAGAAAGCAAGTGACCGACCGACATCGAACCTGCCAAGTTGGGCTAAGAAGGCTAGCGCTCTACCATGGTCGGTCATTTGCTTTCTTGGCTAACGCTGCGTGAACCATCAACGATAGACCCCATATGTAAGCGTACGAATTGTAGAGCATAAAAACCTTTACAAAAAAGTCAGCGATGGTATATACCTATTTCGAACTGGTTGCCCACAGGAAGCAATTTTATGTTATAGTCCGCAGTAAAAAAAATAACTCCTTAAGATTAAATAAATATTTTGATATTATCCTCGAACTCCTCATCGAAATAAATTGTTTGACCTCCTCCACTATTTCATAAGGATTACAATAACCTTGTCAGGACATTATCTGCATGAATCGTTCAGAAGTTATGACCATTTTAGACTGTAGTGGTAATTCGTTCCCTGTTGTCTGCTAGCAAGCTCCCTCTACCTCGCTGCTAGAAGTGCTAGTGTCGCTCCAGCTGTCAAGTGGATGAACCTTCCTCTTATTAGAGCTTTGCGACTGCATATATTAGACTGTTATAACACAGCCCATTAATTTTAATGTTGTACTAATCATCATGATCATCATCATCATCTGGGTATCCTTCCAGCGGGCCGGGTAGGACTTCTGTGGACAATATGCCTCCATCGGTTCCTGTCATTATAGAGTTCCTCTCCTTTCACATCCTGCAGTGTTGTTCCTTTCTCGATATTTGATCCAGCCACCTTCTTCTGAGACGTCCAACAGGTCTGCTTCCAGGTACTGCCACTTCCAAGTATTGTCTGGGGGTTCTAGTCTCTTCCATCCTTTGCACATGTCCAAACCATTTCAACCATGCAATGCGTAGTCTTTCTTTCATCGTACAGGTCACTTGCATGTCATTTCTACTTCTGTCTCTTCTTGTTTTTGCATAGCAGATCGTAAAAAAAATTCATTTCACATTCTTGCAGTTTGCTAATGTCTCTTTTAACACACGGTCTCCAACCCATATGTCATGATTGGCAGGAGGTAAGATTTGAACATTGTTTGGCTTTTAAGGGAGCTGCTTTGTCCCTCACTAGATTTCATACCTGACAGAAGAATGTGGAACCTTTTGTCACCCTGTTTTGAATTTCCAATTTAGCAATCCCCTGGTTCGATACAATACTTCCAAGATATGTAGCTGAAGCTTTCTACACATTCAATTCTCTCACCATGAAGTATGAGGAAACATTCCCTGGGTGTTTTACTCAATTTCATTGCTACTGTTTTCTTCTTACTCACAGTTAACTTATATTCCTTAAATTTGTTGACCCAGCAATCTAATTTCCTTTGGACTTCTTGCTCCGTTTCTCCCCATCTGGCAACATCATCTCCATCTCCATCATCTCAAATCTCCACGTTCCGCAGCTTTAATTTCTTTAATGATTACATCCAAGTGCAAGGAAAAGTAGTGGAGATAGTGCACTGCCTTGTTATAACCATTCAGATCTACCATTCCCTATTTGTACACTACTTTCAGTTTTCATATAACAATTGGATCTTACGAATTAGAGAACTTGGAGTCCCTAGTTTATGCAGACATTCCCGTATTTTTCTCCTTGCAACAGTCCTAGATTTTTTTCTATATCTAGAAACAATACTATCAGATCTTTCCCTTTTTCCTTTTTTCCATTCATCTGGTGTCTTATTTTATCTCCAGATTACTCCTAATGTTCGATGTAGCCACTGAAGATCTTGTGTGCCTGCCGCTTTGATTATATCTGCAGATACTCCATCTACTCCTAGTGATATCCCTCCTTACATAAGTTTCAGGGCATTTTCTGTTTCTGTCCATGTAATTGGTCTTTTTTCTTCTCCATGTTCGATAGGTTCATTGTTTTTGTGCTTCTCTTCTTCACTGCCATTTAACAACCAGTTGAAATAGTTTCCCATTTCTTCTCTGATGTTTTCTATATTCTGGATTAGGATTCCATCCTCTGTTTCAATTACTTTAATATCCTCTTTGTCTGATCTCCCACTCTTCAATATTCCATACAACATCTTTTGATTCCCTTTTGAGTCCTCCTTTAGTCTTTGTGTGAATATCTCCCAACTCTTATCCTTCTCTTACTTCACAATTCTCTTCACTAATAGTTTCTTATCTCTATATATTTGTTCAAGGTCAGCTATTTTTTGGTTATCTTGTGGTAAGACACCTTGCATTTGTTTTTGCTTCTCAACATCTTTAAGTTTTTTGCCATATTTCGGTCTTTAATAGCTCCTCTTACTTTTTCACTACACCAACTGGTATTTCTTCTTCCTCTTGTTTTGTCACATACTTCTGCCACACAACTCACTAATGTTGTTTTAAACAGGTTCCATTCCTCCTGTGCACTTTGTGTTTCATTCTTCGGTACCTTTTCCATTACTAACTCTTGAAAACCTTTTTTATTTGCCTCATCTTTCAATTTCCAATAATTTTTTCTTGGTATTTTCTGTGTACTTGGTGTTCGCACAACCTTATGTTCGAGTCAGCTATTAGTAGCCTGTGATCGCTGTCTAAACATTCACTGGGTATAACTTTTACATCTCTCACGCCTTTTCCACTTTTTTATCTGTTATTACATAATAACTGTTTTAGTTCTTCTATCCCAGCTGTATCTGGTTATTTGATGGGTGTCTTGTTTCTTGAAGGAGGTGTTTTTTTATTATCACGTCATTTCTGGCACAGAAATCTAGGACATTCTCGCCTTCAGCATTCCTTCCCCCATATCCAAAGGGCCCCATTACTGCTTCATAGCCTATTCTATCTACTCCAACTTGGGCATTTAGATCCCCTATTATCATAATATTATCCTCTTGTACATGGTCCTCCAAATTCTCAAGGAACTCTTGATTTTTGTCAGTATTACATCCTGTCTGCAGAGCATATACTTGGATTATTGTGAGACTGTTCAAGCCAAGTTTTACTCTAGCTTGATCATTCTCTCATTGATATATGTGATATTTGTTATGGCTTCGATATCTTTATGTAGCACAAATCCAACTCCATACTTTGTTTCCTTCTTGTTACCATGCCAGTATAGCTTTTAATCTTCCCTCAGTTTCTTTGATTTCATCCACTTCCATTTTGTTCTTGAAGTGCCAGAAGTGGAGAGAAGTGGAGTCTTTTTCTGGTATGTTCGATCCGAGGCTTGTCCGCACATTGAAAGCAATTAAACAATTACATCTTTACTGGCTCGCTGGGCTTAACATAAAGAAGGATTTTCTTTCAGGGATCTACTCCCTTAGCCTTTGAGGATGCCTTGTCATCCCACAAGGCAGTGAGTTCCCTCTGTACTACCCCATTGGATGAGTTGCCTCTTCCGCCAGCTCCACTCTACCGAATCATATTCTCCGCTTTTGCTGCCGTTGAGGTCTTCGTTACCCTGAGCTGGGACCCTTTACCAGATGTTACACACTGGATCAGTGTGCTCTGGGGCTCACATAGGCAGAGGGTCCGTACCTGTTACCAGAAATGTAGTACTAATAATAATGTTATTTACTTTATGTCCCACTAAATACTTTCTTACAGTTTTTGGAGATGCTGAGGTGCCAGAATTTAGTCCCGCAAGAGTTCTTTTACGTGCCAGTAAATCTACCAACACCAGGTTGATATATTTGAGCACCTTCAAATACCACCGGAGTGAGCCAGGATCAAGGCAGCCAAGTTGGGGTCAGAAGACCAGCACCTCAACCGTCTGAGCCACACAGCCCAGTTAATGTAGTACCTACAACCAGATAAAGGGTACTGAGATGTCAACATGGCCCATTTTAGACCTTTGAATACATTTCAAAATGTATTTCATGTACTTTCATTTGCCGGAGGGTTATGAAAATCTAACACCGCCTAATTTCATATAAATGTTTCAAAATTAGCTAAATGAAAATAATTTGAATGCACATTCTACTGGTAATATGCCCTTCAGTTAAACAGTTCTGTTCAAAAGTCGTCCATTGT
The DNA here is from genome assembly GCF_040414725.1 of Anabrus simplex. Classification (NCBI taxonomy): domain Eukaryota; kingdom Metazoa; phylum Arthropoda; class Insecta; order Orthoptera; family Tettigoniidae; genus Anabrus; species Anabrus simplex. Next base: position 690,094,694 of record NC_090265.1, on the reverse strand, counting down.
TTCTTAAAATCTCATGAACACACAGCTAGACAAAATGTATTACTTTTCTAATAATAATAATAATAATAATAATAATAATAATAATAATAATAATAATAATAATAATAATCATATGGCGTTAGCTACCATGTGCAGGCATTTTAATATGACACCATCTATGCTGCCTCCGCGTCAGTAAACTGGATCTCTCCTAGCTGATCCCTGCAGAGTTTCAATTAATTTTGTCACGTAAACATAAAATGTGTCACCAGGGATCTTTTACATGTGGTCATCATAGACGGAGTGTTGAATGGACTTTTCCCTGCCCTTCAAAAATCTGACTCTGCCGGGTTTGAACTTGCAATGTTGCGATCTACCAATAATCCACAGCAGAAGCTGTTACTTTTCGGATAATACGTAACATGAGCTATTAAAAGAAAGAACAAGTTATGGCATATATTTTTTCTTCAAAAAATGATAAGTTTCAAAATTCGATGAAAATATTATTTTGCAGTTTTTGATACTCTTTTCTCAGAAAATACACAATTAGAAGTCTGTAGAAAACCATGAAGTGTTAAGAATGAATGGGAAGAGATTCATCTAAACCCTTCATTTTAACATTTATTTAAAGGCCTGCTAAGACAATTTCTACCCAGCCAGGTGGTTTAGAGATATTTGACTACAACATGTACAGCGTGCCTAAATCCTCAGTCATGACAGGGTCTGCTGCCTCTAAACATGAAACAGCTCGACAGTTGGTCTCATGAGGCAGAGTAAACTCCATTCCAGTCCCCTGTCCAGGATCAAAATTCTCTGAGTTGGACCTGAACTCGGGGTCTCTTAGTAAGATGGTGGATGTGTAGTGATAACTGTTTTAAGAGGAAACTGCTGACATACTACCCCTACACTACAGGGCTGGGCAGTGTACTCATATAGGTCTCTCATATTTAAGCACAGCACAGGTAAATTCAATAGACTTTCTGGTTTACTGTTCCTGTAACCTTCACCAGAGAAGCAAGCACAAAACCTATATTACACCATCCAGTTAGTAACTAAGGACAACCTAATAGAACACAATGTCTTTTCTGTTTCATAGTTCTGCCCTCATATGCTGACTATTTTTGGAGTAATTTCTCCAACTGACTGCAACAGCCTACATATCCAAATTTATCACCTTGCTATCTTACTGTACGTGAGCAGCTCAAACTTAAGTATGCACTTGAAATACCGTACATTGAATATGTGCATTTTTCTCCCATGCTTGTTTGGTACTTCAACAGCCTGTTTCCACGATTATTTCAACTACACTTTTGTAAATAATTTAATTTTCCTTTCTAATAGTCACTCATTTAAAAGTGGTCCGATGTTGCTGTATTTCAGGAGCATATTGCAGATAGAGTAAGAAGTGTATTCGTACCATATTAAATGTTCATGAACAGCACTTAACGAAATTTTCAGGATCTCTCCCAACTCTCAAGATTAATTTTGCGTTAACTTCAATATGTACCAGTATTTTTCCTTTAACTAGAGAGACATTGTACAACTGTGAATTACATTACATTTGCTTACCTTAAGCTATATTACATGCAAGGTTCATTCAAATCAAATTTACAGTATGTCTTCTATTTAGAAAGTTCACCAAGCTCACCATAGATTGCAGTACTTGTTCCATTCCAGTCTTCAATGAGAAATACCCTCCTAACCAACTCACAGCCAAGAGTACTTTGACACACCCAGAGTGGAATGTGGTTCGAAACTTCGTAACATATTCAGATCAGATTTCCTTAGTTTCCTCCATGTAACTTCTAATTAAAAATAGGCAATACACTACACTGCCATTGATGACCAGGCACCCTTAGGTGCTATGGAGCTCCTATGGAGTCAGCAGCTCTGCCCATATCTTAAACAGGCAATTAAGAAACACCACAGACAACAACGCCACCTTACCTATACAAACACACATCCCCCTTCCCTCCTAAACCTTAAAATCACACCCTCCCCCTCAAACCCTGTTCCCCCAACCACTCCCCCTCACCCCACAATTCAAGATCCATACTATCTTCTACAATTATTACTGCTAAATTGCATCATGACCTAGAGCAGACCACCCCCAACCCCGATCACCACCATATACCAATATAAGACCAAATCAGAACCCCCACCCCACTCCACCCACCTTTCACACTACAATTACTTCCCAAGTCTCCATAAAAGTTCTCACTTCCTTTAAAAACCCAAGCCTTCTAAAAGCATAGCAACCAATTAAACCGAGGCAGGCGCACCGCTATAAGTCGAACTAAATGTTGGAAAAATTAAAACTAAACATCTGCAATGAAATTATTCACAAGTAAATTAGCGCAATATATACGACATATGCCATTGCATTTTCGAAAGCAATACCCGACAGGGTTAGTACACAGATGAGCAACCACCCGTTTCTAACCATATGCTGTATTTCAATAAATTTATGTGTCAGCCCTGTTAAGATACGATACAAGCCGAGATTCCTGGCAAAATTTCATAAAAATTAAAATCAACAAATATTATATTAAAACCTAAAACTAATAAATCATTAACAAAATTTAAACTCTCTTTCTTCAAACTCATTAAAAACTCTTTTCAAATAATGACCGACAGAGGAGCGCAAAGAACCGCACCGGTTCAGTACTTCTCAAACCACCTATCTTCTCAGAGATAGGTGGCTCATATGGATGACCAGAGAGTCAGCAGGTCTTCACCACTACCACAGCCTTTATCCATCTAGGAAGACTTCTTCCAAAGTTTTGGTAGATGTCTACAGATATTTTCTTCCATTCCTCCTGCAACACAGCGAATAGTTCTCTAGCCATTTAGCCATTTCAGGGCGGTCTGGTCTGACTGTCAGCTGACACTCTAACTCATCCCAGAGATGCACAATCGTGTTTAGATCAGGGTCTTGGGGCAGCCTTTCAATTTCATTCACACCCATTTTGACAAACCACTTGGTTATGGCCTTTGTTTGAAGGGGTGCACTGTCATGTTGAAAATGAAAAGGACCCTTTCCAAATTGTTGCTACAGGCCGGGTAGCATAGAATTGTCCAATACTGACTAATAGGCTTTGACAACCATGGTTTGAGGAATTTAAAACAGTGATCCAAGACCCAACCCAATAAACAAGCTCACCCCATCATGCTTTTTCTGCCCAATATCATAGTGAGACCGAAGCACATCGGTAAGTAATGCTCACCTGACATTCACCACATCCACACAGGTCCAACAGACTACTGCAACGTGTAGTGAGATTTGTCACTCTACGTAGTACTCTTCCATTGTTCCAGAGTCCGCAGGTGACGTGTTTTGTACCACAGTGGGATAATGATAATCAACGAGTGTTCAGTTTGATGGTCCTTGGTTTAGGTGCTGCCATGGATTCCAAGTGTAAACGCCTCCAAATTAACGGCATGAATACTAGAATCATTTTCAGCTGCCAACCGAAAATCTATGGCTACACTTCCCCGGCTCCATGGCTAAATGGTTAGCGTGCTGGCCTTTGGCCACAGGGGTCCCGGGTTCGATTCCCGGCAGGGTCGAGAATTTTAAACATCATTGGTTAATTTTGCTGGCACGGGGGATGGGTGCATGTGTCGTCTTCATCATCATTTCATCCTCATCACGATGTGCAGGTTGCCTACGAGCGTCAAATCAAAAGACCTGCATGTGGCAAGGGGAACTTGTCCTCGGACACTCCCGACACTAAAAGCCATACGCCATTTCATTACTTCACAAAGGCATTGATGTTCCTTATGTCAACGCTTTTGGCCACCTTTATAGAGGTGAAAGTTTTAAGGCATTTCCATTTCACCACTACATAACTCATTGTTGAACACAGTACCTGAAACTTGCCAGAAATCTTGCAGATGGAACGACAGAATTGGTGGGCACTGATAATCATAGGCCAATCTGAAAAGCTCAGGCAACAGAACGCTGGCCTTCTAAGCCCGACTTGGTGGGTTCGATCCTGACTCGGTGGTATTTGAAGATGCTAACAGACATCATCCTAGTGTCGGTAAGATTTACTGGGACGTAAAAGAATTCCTGCAGGGTAAATTTTTCTGGCATTTGGCAACTCTGAAAACCACAGAATTAGTTAGTGGGACGTAAAACCAATAACATTATTATTATGATAATCATGCCCCCACAACCTTACGGAGCTCTCACCATACGTCCATTTCCACCACTGTAGCTAGTAAACATTCCTACCGAGCGCTCACGGCCTTATACAGACTCACAACAGGCTTGAGTAACATACGGGATTAGTCTACTTTTCTTTCAGGGGGTTGTCCGGTCATCAATGGCAATGAAGTGTTTTTGTACCTACAACAGTCATAGTCAAGTCTAATGAAAGAGCTTTAATGTTCCTGACAACATGGATGAGATTAACTGTCCAAGCTCTGAACTAAAATCTCTCATTACATTATTTAAGAAACCACTAACAAAGCACTGCTTATCCAACAACATATTCTACATACAATTTTCAAACAATTTTTCACATCTGTGCATATTTCCCATCTTCACAAAGCTGAATCCCATGCCAAAAATGCAACCTCCATAAAGAAAGGGAACAATAAATAAAATGTAATGTAGGATCAAATGTTAAGCTAAAAGAATACATACTAAATATACACAATGGCAAATCACTGCAAGAAACTCCAAAAATTATCTTCTAGGTGTGAGGAAGAGAGAACCCATCTACAGCATGTAATAATAATAATAATAATAATAATAATAATAATGGTCTAACACTCTATTAACTACTTTTATGGTTTTCAGAGACACTGAGGTGCCAGACTTTTGTCCCGCAGGAGTCCTTTTATGTGCTAGTAAATCTACTAAATCTACTGAGATGGGGATATTTAAGACTTTGAAATATCACCAGACTGAGGTGGGATTGAACCTGCCAATTTGGGCTCAGAAGGCCAGAGCTTCTACCATATGAGTCATCAGGATGGCAGGGCATGAATAAGAGAAGTTTGTCTTGGGCCCTATTTCATAAAAGTTACAATTTTACAGTTGACAGATGACAGGAAACTGTCACAGACAGGTGTACATATTGACAATTTTGTGGTTCATAAAAGCTTAAAAATTTAGAAAAAATGTATGTTTCACAAGAATGTTGAACCGACAGGTAAAAAGATGACAACTTTGTCAAATTGTAGGCCATATGTTGTGTTATGAAACAGATATGTCAGTATCTTTTTACATATTGCAATGGTTACCGTGTCCGCATGTTGGAATTTAAGAGAGTGTGGCAACGTCACCATCTGGTCCGCCCGTTAACTCTTAGACTCTGTGATCCAAAAAACAAAGAGAAGAAAAAAAAACAGCAAAAAGTGATGTAGCGTGGATGGTAAAAAAATATTGCGTCAAGAAAGAGATCTAGAGAAGTGTGTAGTCAGGAATCCTGACTGTGTGCCGAAGTGTAAGTGATAATTAGCATTAGTTAATAAATTTTAGTATAGAAGCTACCAGTCTAGTGTTAATTTATCTTACTACCCCGCCAACTCACAACTGGTGACAGAAGTGGGATCGACTGGTAGCAGTAATTTTGTAACTAGCAATCTCTAGCAAATAGTAAAATGGATAGTGAACAGTTTCAGGCTCTCCTTAATAAGTTTACCGAACTCTCACCCTAACAGGATGAAATCAAGAGCAAACTGAAACTGGAATTGAATGAACTTAAGGGTGGACGAAGTAAATTAGAACAAGAAGTGCACTTTCTCAAGAAAATTGAAGAGTGACATTATGCAGGACGTACAGGAACTGGTTGAAAAACAGATCAAAGAAATACCGCAGGTTGTGGAGTCAGGGGTTCGAGACCTGAAAGAGGAAGTAAGCGCCCTTCATACGTGAGCCATGGAAAATCGTGCTAGGACCACCAACCGCGACAGCGGCTGGAAGGCAAAATGGGACCACATCGTGGAGGACCTTCTAGACCCAATTTGAGATCACGTGCGGGCACAATGGTTGGATAACAGAAGAAAGGGCCGTGCACCTAATCGCCGGACTGCAAGGAACAGCAGCGGAAGTGCTACACAGCCTCCAGCTGGGTGCCACCTACGAGGAGATATTTTTTTGTTTATATTTTATTTAAATGTTGCTTTACGTCACACCGACACAGAATGGTCTTATGGCGGTGATGGGACAGGAAGGGGCTAAGAGTGGGAAGGAAGCGGCTTTGGTGTCAATATGGGAAACCATGGAAAACCATCTTCAGGGCTGCCGACAGTGGGGTTAGAACCCACTATCTCCCGAATACTGGATACTGGCCGCACTTAAGCGATTGCAGCTATTGAGCTCGGTGAGGAGACTGTTAAAGCGATCGACAGTCAATACGGTGACCACCAGCTGGCAGCCGCCTACTGAGTCCAGCTGAGGAAGAGGACCCAGAGTGCTAATGAAACACTGCAGGAAATTGCGCAAGATGTGGAGCAGCTAACCCACAAGGCTCTGGATGGGCTGCCTCAGGACCACATTCAGCGGAAGGCAGCCTATACATTCATTGATGGGCTCTGCGATGCTGAGATCCATCAAAAAGCTGATGCTCAGCGGGGAGCATAACCTCAGAGAGACCCTGATGTTAGCCGTGAGGGTGGAGGCGGTGAAGGGAACAGCGGCACCGTCGCCAAGAATACGAGCCGTGAGAAGCGAGGACACACTGGAGATCCGCCCCACTACAGGAAAACGACGCATGCCACCGCCGAGACGCCGACGCACCAACGAGATCACCTGTTGGAACTGCGGCGAGCATGGGCATCTGCGGAGGAACTGCCATTTGAAGACGGCTCCTGATCAGGGAAACAAGTAAGGACAGACAAGGAGAGGGGCTCATCGCCACCGTTATTACCATCCCCTCATTTCACGCTAAGTGTGGTCACAGAGCAAAGCGGCGATAGCTTGACTGCCGACGGGTGGCTCGGAGACAAGGCGTGCCGGGTCACAATAAACACAGGGGCGGCATATACCATCGCCAGGCATGACATTGTTGAGGGACAGCCAGAAAGGGAACCCAACCGCCCCTACGTGCTGCGAACGCCTTCAGGAGACACCATCCCTATCCTGAAGGAGGCACTACTTCAATTGACGCTGAGACGATGCCGCCTACGAGTCTGGGCCTTCGTCGCCGCCATCACGGATGAGGTCATCCTGGGCCTAGATGTGCTACAGGCATACGAGGTGACTGTCGACGTGGGACGATGTGTGTTGTGGCTCGGCAAACAAGAGATAATGCTCCAACGCCCAGGGACGCAAACTCGAGTAGCGCGATTATCTCTGGCCAGCGACGAAATGATACCAGCCAACAGCGAGATGTTGGTTACGGCACGGTTAGAGGAACCCATACAAGGGGACAGCGTACTCGTGGAACCCAGACCACCAACCACCGATCAAGGACTCTACTTGACCAGGACGCTCGTTCCGCAATGAAGCTGCGTGCCGGTACGCATAATGAATTTGACGTCACGGGAGCAGAGGATACACAGCGGGACCGAGCTTGGGACTTGTGAACTAGATACGTGTGTCATGCCTGTGGACGACGAAGACTCACAGGCCCTCGAAGGATCGGATGATTATATCCGACGCCCAGAATAATTTGGAGACGAGACAGCTCAGGAACTATTCCATCAGTTGAGGGACATCTTGACTGCTACTGGAGATGACTACGGAAAAATGGATAGTGTACCATCGCATTAACACCGGCGACGCCACTCCAATCCAACAGCCACCTCGCACGGGACTCCTGGCAAAAAGGGTGGAAATCGACCAGATGCTGGGTGACATGAAGCAGCGGGGAGTCAACGAGGAGTCGAACAGCCCATGGTCATCGCCAGTGGTCCTGGTGAAGAAAAAGAATGGTGAGCTCCGCTTCTGCATCGATTACCGCAAGTTGAACGACCTCATGAAGAAGGACCGTTTCCCGTTACCTTGGATAGATGACACCCTGGACACGTTATCTGGAGCCCAGCCTTTGGATATGAAGTCTGGGTACTGGCAAGTGGCGCTCCATCCGGAAGACAAAGAGAAGACGACGTTCTCAACCAGCCAAGGGCTCTACCAATTCACCGTGATGCCATTCGGCCTCTGCAACGCGGCGGCAACCTTCGAGCGACTGATGGAGCCTGTATTGAGGGGGCTAACGAACGACGCCTGCCTCGTGTATCTGGATGATATTATTATTGTGAGACGCACGTTCAGAGAGCACGTTGAGAACCTGCGGAGAGTGTTCAAGAGGCTACATGGGGCTCACCTAAAGTTAAATCCCGGAAAATGCCACCTGCTCCAGGAGGTGCGCTACCTGGCCACATCATGTCATCAGAGGGAGTAGCCACAGATATGGAGAAGTTAAGAGCTGTCAGAGACTGGCCAGCACCGCAGGACAAGCGAGAACTGAGGAGTTTCCTTGGCCTTTGCACATAGTACTGCAGATTTATAGCTGGCTACGCAAACATCTCAAAGCCCCTTACGTGGCTCACCGAAGAGAGGAGGCCTTTCCAATAGTCAAATGAGGCGGAGGATGCCTTCTGAACACTGAAGGAGTCCCTGTGTATGGCACCCATCCTAGGATACCCCAAGCCTGGGGAGAAGTTCATCGCAGACACCGACGCCAGGGATGTTGTCTTAACTGCAAGATAGCCGGGAGGAGGTGATCGCCTATTTCGGCAAGAAGTTGTCAAAAGCTGAGAGAAATTACTGCGTGGCGCATCGGGAATTGCTGGCCATCGTGAAGACCTTGGTGCACTTCCATAAGTATCTGTATGGGCAGCTTCTCCATCTATGCACTGACCACTCTGCATTGACCTGGCTCCTAATCTTCAGAAACCTAGAAGGACAGACAGCTCGCTGGGTACGCCTTCAGGAGTATGACTTCACCACCGAGCACCGACAAAGAAGGAAGCACTGCAACCACGCCGACACACTATCCACAAGACTGTGCCTTGAGAACTGCGCACACTGCCAGAACGTGGAGAGACAGGCAGGCATTGTGGACGTCCAGGCCGTGAGGTCCACCACCGCTGAAGGATGGGATCGGGACACCCTGAGGAGGGAGTAGCTGAAGGATGATGACATCGGGCTGATCTTACGGGAAGTAGAGTCGGGGCAGAGATCGGAATGGAAAGATATCGCCAAACACAGTCCAACCTATAAGGCGTACTGGGCCGAGTGGTCGTCTCTCATGATTAGTGACGGGGTACTTACCTGCATGTGGGAATCGACCGACGGAAAGAAGCACATTGCCCAGCTGATAATTCCCAGAAGCACGAGAAAAGAAGTGCTGACTGAGTTGCATGTGGGGACTGCCGGCCAGTGTTAGTATTAGGTGCACCCGAGGAACGATGTTGAGAGAATGTGCCAGCTGTGTGACACCTGCGCGGCGAGATGGGGCCCACGTACCAGGAGTAGAGGCCAGATGATGCAGTACAACGTTGGAGCACCTTTCGAAAGGATCGCCATTGATCTTGCGGGACCATTCCCCAAATCTGACGCCGGGAACCGTTACCTACTCCTGGCCATGGACTACTTCACAAAGTGGCCAGAGGTCTACGCCATCCCGAACCAACAGGCAACGACAATGGCAGAAGTTTTGGTCAAGAACTTCTTCTGCCGATTCGGTGTCCTGAGGGAGCTTTGTAGCGACCAAGGCAGAAACTTTGAATCCAGGCCGATGCAAGGGGTTCTGCAGTGCTTCGGAGGGTGGAAGACCCATATAACGCCTCTTCACCCTCAGCCAGATGGCAAGGTGGAGCGTTTTGTGAAAACTGTCGAGGAGCATCTCAGGAAGGTGGTTTCGGTGCATCAGAGGGACTGGGACGATAGGGTCCCATTCTTCTTGATGGCTTATCGAGCGTCCACCCATGAGACGAAGGGCATGACAGCTGCTAACATGGTTTTCGGAAGGAAGCTCCGCCTGCCATGCAATCTAATGTTCGGGTCGGCACCAGACCAGCAGCAGCCAGCGACAGACCATGTATGGGAGTTGGTGGATCAGCTCAACGACATCCACGATTATGCCCAACATCATCTAAGGGTAGCCAGCGACCGGATAAAAGCCCGCTACAACATGCTGGCGAACTCTGTGGGTTTCCAGGAAGGTGACGGTGTGTGACTGTACCGCCCGGTGTGGACAAAAGGGAAGTCAGCGAATCTGCAGCCACAATGGGAAGGCCCATATATTATCGTCACCAGGATCAACGATGTTGTCTATTGGATCCAGCAACCTCCCCGAGGGAAGATGATGGTCGTTCACCTGGATCGCCTGGCACCATATCGTGGAGCAGCTTGGGACGAGCAGCCTTAAGGAGGGGGCAGTGTAATGGTTACCGTGTCCACCATGTTGTAATTTGAGTGAGTCTGGCGATGTCACCATCTGGTCCGCCAGTTTACTCTTATAGACTCCGATCGGAAAAACAGAGATAAGAAAAAGAAAAAAAAACAGTAGAAAGTATGCAAGTATGAAGAATGAGATTTCCACCTGATCAATACTTTATTACAAAATGTTTAAAGTTATCTACATATATCTACATATATACATATGGTGCAATAAAGGGCTTTGGCTTGCTGGAGTCCCTTGAATGCCACACACTCCAAAAATTGTATAACAGAGGTTGAAAATACAATTCCTATAGAATGTATATATGTATCTTGTTTGACATAATGTTGGCAACAGCACAGATTTTTGAATGGAACTCCGAGTCTAAGCCCCATATTGTACCATATGTATATATCTTAATAGTGATATTATATTAGAATAAGGCATTCTTGTTAAATTAGTTTTTAGTAATGTTTTATGTACAATGGCTATTAAGCAGGTTCACCAACAGCTGATGATGACCTTTTTACAGGTCGAAACCGGTACTGTTTTAATGTAGATAACTTTAAACATTTTGTAATAAAGTATTGATCAGGTGGAAATCTCATCCTTCATACTTGCATTCTTAATTCATCAATACGGACAATGAAGCTGATAGATTACAGTAGAAAGTGTCGTAGCGTAGATGGTAAAAAAATATTGCGTCAAGAAAGAGATCTATAGAAGTGTGTAGTCGGGAATCCTGACTGTGTACCCAGGTGTAAGTGATAATTAGCATTAGTTAATAAATTTTAGTATAGAAACTACCAGTCTAGTGTTAATTTATCTTACTACCCCGCCAACTCGTCAGAACATTTATAAATTTGTAGAATTGTCATTGCCGTGGTGACAGGTAACGTAGCCTGTTATATAAAGCCTGTAATGGATATATAGCTTGGGAGTTTATTATCATGAATATTTTGTAATTTAAATCGTCTTGCAGATACCAACCTCTAGTAATAGAAGTAGTAGCAGTAGTGAGATTAATAAAATTGAAATAAGATCACACTGGCATTTTAGGCACCCAATTAAACTAACCTTCAATTTAAGTGACTTGGTATTCAAAGAAAAATTTCATATTAGCAAGACATCAGCTGAATACATTATAAATTCAATAGAACAACATCTGCAGTCACAAACACGAAGAAATTATTCTCATTCCTCAAGTGAAAATTTTGTGTGTGCTGCACTGCCATTTAATATTGTAATCTTATCACAATTACCTGCCATTCTGCCTGGGTGAATAGGAACAAACTGCAGGTTAAATTTCAATCTTGGATTTTACCATTTATTTTTTACGCAATAACAGTGGATTGTTTGTGCATTGCATTTAATCATCGATATCCCACTTCAGAGCCATCTAGAGCTTAATACAGTAAACTTCAGGCCTGACATAGAATTGTCGCAGTTACGAAACAAGTTCTTTACGTTTGACAAGTTACAATATTTTGCCTGTCACGTAAGGGAAACTTGTAACATTGATGAAACAAAAAATTTTCATGATATATTGACAAATTTGTCGGCAGTTCTGATATAATTGTTGAATTTGTCACACCTGTTGAGTTTTATGAAATAGGGCCCTGGTCTATTCTTATGTTTGTCCTCTGCCCAGATCCATCTCTGGTGAAATACCATATGCAGAGCATGATATGTCTTTGTATGGGCTAGATCAAGTTTGTTACTTTCATTTTTTTTTTGTCTCCGACTCATTATTGGCCTTGACAATATGAAAGTGCTTAAATGATGAGTGTTATTAGCCTAGTAACATCATTCCTTATGCATGCAATTCCTTTATGAATGGTGTGAAAATATTGCTCATAGGGTTAGTTGGTGTATACACTTCAGTGAGCTTTGCAGACTGATAAGAAACAGCACTTTCTAGGAAGGCAGCAGGAAACTTCTTTTTTACAAGTTGTTTTACGTCACACCAACACAGATATGTTTTATGGCGACGATGGGACAGGAAAGGGCTGGAAGTGGGAGCGAAGCGGCCGTGGCCTATATTAAGGTACAGCCTTGTGTGAAAACGGGAAATCACGGAAAACCATCTTCAGGGCCGCCGACAGTGGGGTTCGAACACACTATCTCACGAATACTGGATACTGGCCGCACTTAAGCGACTGCAGCTATCGAGCTTGGTAGCAGGAAATTACCTCAATCCTCATTTCCCTAATAATATGACTCTCCAGTGACGCCTAGGATACTTATGACAGCTGATGGTAAATCTATTCAGGATCTAACTAGCCTTTGGGCAAGGGACTCAACATGCATGTTTCTACAGTCTCTATTATTCCCTTCCCACATTGATCTGTCATTATCCTTAATGATAATGATTTCATGTCCCACTACCTACTACAGTTTTTGAAGATACAGATGAGCTGGAATTTTGTTCTATAAGTTATTTTATGTGTCAGAAAAGCTACAGACACAAGACCGGCGTATTTGAACACCTTCAAGTACCACCCGGCTGGGCCACGATCGAATCTGCCAATCTGGGCTCAGAAAACCAGCTCTCTATCATTTGAGCTACTCAGCCAACTGCCATCGTTTTTATCCAGCATGTGTTCCTATCTTCATTCCCACCTTCCTACATAGGATTCTAAATTTACTGTAAAAAGTTAATGACCTTTATTGAACTTTAGTAAGACAATCAAATATCACAATACAAATGGTCACAACATACCAATCATATGACATTACTACTAGGTACGTGCTTTAGATAACTTGAACCATGTGCACCGAAATGCTTAAATTTCGTTTTGTTACCTATGGCAAGGCTGGGCTAACCAGAAGACAAAACATACAAAAACTAACATAATCAAGACAAGTTCAATCATTATAAGTTGTAAATTTCATCGTTGGATCCGTACTGAACAGAAAAAGTCCAATCATGCCAAGATTGCTTGGTTCTACTTGGTTCTAATGGCAACAATACTCTATCTTTCCACCTCATCCTTGGATGTCTTCCAGTTGGCTGGTAAGTAAATAGCTAGGAAGACTATCCTTTGCACTAAAAGCATACCCTAGCCACTGCAGCCTTTTTCTTGCATCATTCTTTATCACTGATACAGTTCTTCCTTGTATCCCTCTTTCCTGTCTCTGTGTTGTAGGTCGAACATTACCCTTTCTTAAAATTTTCCTCTCAAATACAGAAATTCACTCTTCACAGATAAAAAATACAAGAACATTCTAATGGTAAAAAAAATCATATACTGAATCTCTTACTAGAACTCGTACAGGTGTGACTCACTACTCCATCAAAGGGATTGTTTCAAAGGTTACAGTAGATATTCACCCGTCATTTCTTGCTCACAGCACTTCCTAACATTAATTACGATACCTCTTTCTGCACTATGCAACATGACACTGTGAAATTTGGTGTGAACATCTGCTGTTAATGCTCACTTAGCAAAGAATGAGGCATACTTCCAGCTGAATACTTTTTATGAACAGAGTACACCTGTGGAGCATGCACAGGGGATCATACTCCTGCCCCTTTCTCATATCTCTCCCTTGCAGTGTGGTTCAAACTTTCTGTATAACCCAACAGTTGTATTTTTTTAAGAGACAGGGACCAAATGTGAGCAATATGCAGCCTATCTGAGCGGCTCAAATAGAATGTTGAACACAGTACTTATATGTAGATGACTAATAGCAATTATAATGCACAAAAAAGTGTTAATAACACACACGTAAGGTAAAAACACAAGCAACAAGCAGAGTTACAAGATGTACCCATCACCTGATCATTTTCAGACAATACCAAGCAAATAAAATAATTACAGCATTAACACTCAACAATATTAACAAATATTTAGGTGATAAAATTGCATAGGGCACATGAACGGCTTAGTAAAAATAAACAAGGAGCAAGGTACAATGTTGAATAGGAGAGAACAAAAGACAAAATAAAGCTGATGGACTAGGCTATAACAGGATTCTTACATTATTCATTTCAGTAAGGGATAGATATTAAAATGAAAGACTGAATGTTACGAATTTATTTAAGAGGCTAAGGACAAGTCAATTTACAGCCTTGTGCATTCTTGTTAGTCCTTGACTCTTTATTCTATTATTTCTCCCCCCACAATGCTCTGTCATTGTATTTATCTTATTATTTGTTCCTTTACATGCTCCAATCTTTTTATATACGACTTGATTTGTCAACTGATTCTTTCTGTCATTTATACTGACCCTTTGTCCGGCTCTGTGGTTAATCGGTCAACCTGATGGTCTTTGGCCCTGAGAGTCCCGGGTCGGGGATTTCAATCTTCACTAGTTAATTCCTCTGGATTGGGTTTGAGTGTTTGTGCTGAATTCAACATTAGATTTCATCCTGGGTAGGGTCTCATTCCCACAGATGTACAGGTCTGTCAACTCGAAAGACCTCTATGGAGGCCACAACATTATTATTGAACCACTGGGATTCTCTCCTTCTTTCGTGTACGTCCTCCATTCCTCGTCTTTTACCACCTGCATTTATCTTTATGTCTATGCCCATTTTCCTGTCTTTACCCAGCTTTCTTCTTGTCCTACCACTTCCCATATCAAGACTGAAGATTTATCAAGGTGGCCCCTCAATGTCCGCTGATGTCCAAACTCCTGATGAAGTCGGGAAGCAGAAACAAGCTTGTTTGGGACAGAGAAAAAATAGATGTAGAAGAACTGGGATTAATGAGAAGAGAACCCAGTGTTCTCCCCAGAAATTTTCATCAGAAGGGTGCCAGGAATGAGAAGCCAGGCAGGGATACTTCATAAAAAATATGATAAAATTTCAATTCATTTCCCTCGGGGCATTAACAGTAATATCAGACATTAACTGCAAAAATGTACTATTTTAGTGCTATTATCACGAACGAGACGTAAGAGTATTTTGAACTTCTAGTGTTCTACTGCTTGTTCATAATTGTATGTAACGCTGGAGCTTACCAATGGGTTGCTGTGGAATGCCATACAAGTTTGTGATGTCAAAAGAAATCAAGTGCTCGCATGCGATTGTACGCTAATCCATACACCACACATGAACGACAATACGCGATAGTCAAGCTAAACATTTAAACTCCGATGTAATTGTACTGACAATAATGAAGATTTGTCATTTAAATAATCAGTTTAACAGTATTTACATTTTAATTTGGAATACCCCGTGACTCATCAGCATCCTAAACCATCTCCAGTTTCCCGGGTGTGGTATATGAGCCTCCTCCATCTCATCCTGTCCTTGTACACCAACTTGTCCCAATCATGACCTCTCAGCAGTACATCGTTCTTAACTAAATCTATCCATTTCCTTTGTGGCCTTCCCACAGGTCGTCTTCCTTCTACTTTTCTGTCAAAATCCTTCCTTGCAGTTCTGTTTATTGGCATCCTCTTCATGTGACCAAACCACTTCAGTCTTGATATCTGAATGTTATTGAGGAGAGAATCATCTATTCCTACTTCTTCTCTAACTTTCTCATTCCTATTCTTGTCTTTTCTGGTTTTCTGGATCATAGTGTGTAGGAATTTCATTTCAGCTGCCTGAAGTTTGGAATTATCTCTATTGGTCAGTGTTGTAGTTTCGAGACTATGTAAGAATTGGTGTAAAATAGGACTTGTACAATGTCATTTTTGTTTTCATGGGTATTTGTTTATCCCACAGCAGGTGTCTTACCTGGTGGTAACATTGTGTTGCCTTATTAATTCGATTGTTCACCTCATGTTTTGCTAGGTTGTCATTTGATATAACGCTACCCAAGTATTTGAAAACTGGAACGCTGTCCAGTTGGGCTTCATTTAACATGACTACTGGTTCTGCTCCTTCCCCATACACTTTCATCACCACCGTCTTGGTCTTGCTGATGTTTAAACCATATTTCTTAAATTCCTCATTCCAGCTTTGCATTCTCTCTCCCAATTCCTCTTCTGAGTCACTCCAGATCGCAACATCATCTGCAAATGTGATATGTATTAATATTATGTAACTAGCACATACCTAGATTTGTTAGCCGGCCGGTCTGTAAAAACGGCAGGGTGGTGCGCCCATTACAAAGGTCCTGGGAAGATCACTGGAACCCATCAGTTTGAAGAAGGCAGTGTGCAAGCAAATAGGTGGAAATTGTTCTTATCCTCCTAAGTTTTCATGTTTGTCCTTGCCTCCTTCAAATGGAGTCTTTCTCTTACTTCCTCTTACCACAATGACCAGCCATTGTGTTTATCTTATTGTTCTTTTTCATCTTACAATCTTTCTAAATATTGTTGTTGCTGTAACCTACGGCTTTATCAGGAAGTAACTCCAATACAAATTGGTATCTCTAGACAACAGTAATATACAAATAACAGTAATAATGTACAGAGTCTTGTTTCATCTTGTTTCTGGCTGTCCAGTATAGAGCTGGTAAATTGTCTTGTTTTTATTGGGGTGGGTTGAGGTCCTGTGCACTGAAGTAGGTGTTTAGAGTCCATCAATGTCCAGTAATTTTGCACATGGTACACTTTTCCATCAGGTATATTTTGATTCTAGTTAGATGTGCAGCTAAACAGTCATGTCCTCTTTCCAATCTGAAGATCACCACTGCTTCTTTCCTTAGCTTGCTTTTATTTTTGTCCCATAGGTAATTTATTTTTTCCATGAGTAGTTTCTTTCTTCCATTTTCCAAAGGTTTTATTTGTGATTGTCTTTTTAAATGAGTTAGCTGTCAGAGGTTTGGTTTTCATGTAGGTACTAGTGCCTTTTTTTTTTGCTAGTTTATCTGCCAGTTCGTTGCCTTCTAGTGCGGGGCATCCATTGTAAAGTGATGTCTAAGGTTTTTAATTATGTTAGTAGATGTTTAATGTCATGAATTCTTGATGAATGGGGTTTGGCATTTGAGGATACTGCTAGTATGGCAGCTGTTGAATCAGTGAGTAAGACTGCTTTTTCGAATGAATTGACCTGTAAATGTGCTAATCCTATTTAACATTATTATCCACAACTGAATACATTCCTATAACTAGAGCCCTGCACGGATGCAGATATCCGTGGAGTTAGTGTCTTGGCGGATTCAAACTGTATGGCACTGCGGATAATTTTGCTGATGATTTCTAAATGAGGATGTTTATTGATTTTCACTCAGGTATACACTTACTTTTGCTTGTGGTTAGGCGACCCTTGACATTGGTATGGAAGATTGGTGACATATAGAGCCTTGAGACCATAAACCCGTAGATCTGACCTCAGCCTAACTGGCTCCTGCCCGCAATTAGTGGAAGGAACAGAGGTCAATACGTCCGTAGTTGTCGCAAGAGAAAAACCCCTCATAAACCTGTGATTGTAGGGGTTCTGATGCCAGGTGTCAGGCCTAATTATATTATGTTAACAGATCTATCCGTTTCAATATCTTGGGTGTAATATACTGTAGGTAAATATTTATAATATTTATAATATCCATTTGCAGATGAAGGAAGTGCGGATATTATTTTGTATCGCAGGGCTCTACCTATATCACTTAGGAGAGATGGGTCTTGTCTATTTGCTGGGAAACAGCACATCTGCCTTTTTCTTCTTCTTCCTTTGCACCTTTTCCCACACCTTGATGGGGCTGTGGATGTGAACTGCATCAAACATGTGGATCTGGCCGTTTACGGCCAAATGCCATTCCAGACGTGAATTGTAGCAAAACATTGTGTCCACTATTGCATGTTTCTGTAGTGGTTGACAGAGACATGATGTGTCATGATGTGGCCTCCGGAGATGTCTGGTGCAGGTCTTTCTAGTTGATGCCCATGGACATCTTGTTTGGAAGATTTCTTGGCATATTAAAGGTTATGGGCTGGGATATAGAAATACTTATTTGATTATTGTTTGCATGAAGGAGCAATACCAGATGAATGGAGATTTGCAATAGTAGCCCTAGTGTACAAGAGAAAGGGTGATAAACTTAAAGCCGATAATTACAGGCCAATCAGCTTGACATATGTTGTTTGTAAGCTCTGAGCAAGCATTCTTTCTGATTATATTAGACATGTCTGCAAAATTACTAACTGGTTTGATAGAAGGCAGGTCAGGTTTAGGAAAGGTTATTCCAGTGAAGCTCAACTTGTAGGATTCCAGCAAGATATAGCAGATATTTTAGATTCAGGATGACAAATGGACTGTATAGCTATTGACCTCTCCAAGTAATCATGGGAAATTACTGAAGAAAATAGGGACTATTTGACTAGACAAAAGAGTGGTTGAATGGGTGGATAAATTTCTAGAAAACAGAGCTCAGAGAATTAAAGTATGTAAAGCATTATCTGATCCTGTAATGATTAAGAGGGGTTCCTGCAGGGAAGTACTGTATTATTGGACCTTTATGTTTTCTTATAGTACTGTATATATAAATGATATGAGTAAAGAACTAAAATCACAGATAAGATTATTTGCGGGTGATGTTCTACTGTAAAGAGTAGTAAATTAAATGCAGGATGTTAGTGACTGCAGAAGCACTTAAGCAATGTTGTGAGATGGACAGCAGACAATGGTATGAATGTAAATGTGATGAAAAACCAAGTTGTATGTTTCACCAAGAGGAAAAGTCCTCTCAGTTTTAATTATTGTGTTGATGAGGAGATAGTACCTCATGGGGAACACTGTAAGTACCTAGATATTAATATAAGGAATGATCTTCATTGGGGCATTCATATTACCAAAGTTGTTAAGAAAGATTAAAGATCTCTTCACATGCTTATGAGAGTATTTAGGGGTTGAAGCAAGGAAGTAAAGGAGAGGGCATATGTCTCTGGTAAGACCGCAGTTAGAGTATGGTTCCAGGGTATGGGACCCTCACCAGGACTATTTGATATAAGAAATGGAAAAGGTTCAAAGGAAAGCAGCAAGATTTGTTCTGGGTGATTTCTGACAAAGGAGTAGTGTTACGAAAATGTTGCAAACTTTGGGCTGGGAATACCTGGGTGTAAGGAGGCGAGATGCTCGTCTATGTCGTATGTATGAGCAAGTACAATTTTAGGGTCCACCTGTTCAATACACAAAATAATCCATAATTATCCTTTTATTCACAGAACATGTTTCATCCAATACTGTACTGGCTCATACATGCAAAATTCAATACGGATCATAACAATGAGATTTATTTAACTTGAAAATATGTGGTAGGCCTCTGTTTTTAGATGTCAGTGGACAGTTTGCATGGAATCGGAGAAAAATAGGAAAGATCATAATATGAAAATAAAGTTGGAATTCAAGAGGGAAAATATTCATTTACAGGATGAGGAGTAAGGGTTTGGAATAAATTATCAAGGGAAATGTTTGGTAAATTTCCAAGTTCTTTGAAATTTTTTAGGAATAAGCTAGGTAAACAATTCATAGGGAATCTGCCACCTGGGAGGCAGCCCTAAGTGCATACCATTGATGACTGGCAAGTTGCACATCTGGGTGTGAGGTAAGCATTGAGAAAAATACAACACCCAAAGCCAGAGGAATTGACCAGACGTGGTTAAAATTCCAGCCTTGGACAGGAATCGAACCCAGCACCCTCTAGACCGAATGCCACAACACTGACCATTCTTTTGTTCTGGCTGACTATGGACCATGTTAATTCAAATTCAGCTTAATTTGTTTCTGGGCTTTGATTCTCACCCAGTACTTCCATCATTTCACTCTGCAATCTCCTCCTCTCTTCTGTCCAAGGTGTTCGGGTGCAGGATCTGATTTTTTCTTGAATGCTCCTGATGGTCTTGATCCTGAACTATTATTAACATTTATTTTTATTAAAACACATTCTGAAGATCTATCGCATTTAACATAAAGAAGATAAGTGCTAATTATTTACTTATTTTATAGCCATGCACAGTGCTTTTGTATTTACACATTGCCATACAGATTTTCTGTGTGAGTGAGAGAGAGGGAGAGAGACTGTTAGGCTCTGGCGAGTGAGAAATAGAATGAACACTGCAAATGACAGGCTGCAACAGGTTGGGACAATAGCAAGCTTGATCCACACTGGACAACGGAAGATGCAATAGAACACCCTAATGAAAGCATTGACGGAGGTGAAATATGATGAGTCAGTCCTTTTAGCAGGAGATCTTAACTGCAGAATAGATAAAATCAGTAACAAGACTGAACTGATTCTGGAAACACTCAGCGAGGAAGGCTTCAAACTTGTAAACGACCCAGAACTCAAAACATATTTTGCACACAATGGCACCAGTTCAATTGATTTAGTATTTTATAGAGGAAAATATGTTCGAAATCTGGCCCAAGAAGGTTTATGGTCGTCTTCTGCAGCACCAATCAGAAAACATATTCCCATTGAAACTACATTTGAAATAGAAAATATGCAGACAAAATACATGACTAAGACCACCAACGACAGACTATCAAGAAAGATTGATATAAATATCCTCAAACAAAACGAGACGCAAATAGAAACTTCAGCGCAGCTCATAGGTGAGGGCAACACAACTGGAGCATTAGAACTAATCAATAACATACTTCAACAAGCTCTTATTCCACCAAGACAACGTAGAGCTCAGCCCTTGTTTAATGAAAAATGTTATAAAATACGTACAGAAACACTAGAAGCGTTATACGTAGCCAAAACAACAGGAAGAGACGAAGACCTTAAAACCTATGCAACTTTTGAAGGAAACGAAAAATGCATTCATGGAAGAAGAAGCGAATAGAACCGCAGAAGCAGCAAAGAAAGACCCATTCATTGCCCTGAAGAAACGAAATGTAACACAAGCCACGGTTATACCGATGAAAGAATGGGAAGAACACTTCAAGAAAATACTAAATCAACAGAACATTAATGTAGCTGTGTGCAGAAGCATAACTGAGAAACGGATTCAAAATCCATTTTCGATAACACCAGAAGAGATCGCAGACGCCATCACTAAAGCGAAAAGTAGGAAAGCCCCTGGGCCAGATAATATTTGCATGGAAATCTTAAAAGACTCATTGGAAATACTACTTCTTTTATGGACCAATCTCTTCAACAAATGCCTGCAATTAGGGACAATACTGGAGAGCTGGAGAACTGCGAAGATCAAAATGCTATACAAAGGTAAAGGGGAAACAAATGACACAAATTCATACAGAGGAATAGCACTGGAGAATAACATCTTCAAAATCTATATTAAAATACTAACGAGGAGACTCGAACAGGAAGTAGACTCAAAAATACCAGAATGCCAATTCGGGTTCAGGAAGGGTAGAAACACAACACAAGCTGTAAAATTTCTTCTGGACGAGATAGAATCAGCACTAAGAATGCCCAAGGGAAAATACTACGCAGTCTTCATTGATTACAAAAAGGCTTTTGATCTTATAGACAGAAAACAACTACTGCAAAACATCGAAGACATGATTGGAAAGACACACTACATTAGTAAAATAATAGAAGACATCTTGACATACGACATTGTAGTAGATGATGGAATAACAACATCTAACAAAATCAGGCAGACAAATGGTGTACTACAAGGGGACCCTATCAGCCCAACACTGTTTAATATAGCCACTGCGAACATCACCAATATCCTTCGAAATACAATGGAGACGACCCTCCTGATGTACGCCGACGATATGGTCATAGCGGGCCCCAACAAAGAGGAATTACAGACGTCATTAAAAGCCCTGGCAAAATGGGCACTGGAGAATGGTTGAGATAAGCATGAAGAAATCAGTACAGATGACATTCAGGAAAGGGGGAACAGCATCACCAAAGGACATGCTGTTATTGAACAACAAAGAGATGGAAGTGGTTAATAAATTTAAATACCTAGGCATCACCCTGCAGACAACGGGTCGATCATTCAGCTACCATGTGGAAGAAAGGACAACAACGGCTATTAAAAACATATGTGGACTCAAGAATCTTCATCGCTGAATACAGCTATGACTCTTTTCAACGCCACAATAACACCAATAACAACATATGGCATAAAACTAATATGGGAAAATCTAACGTACAAGAACCTCGAGAGAATTGAAAAGGTGAAAGCAAGATTCATAAAGCACTGCCTGCGAATAGGGAAGTATGCACCATCGAGACTTGCCTATGAATTAGCAAGAGAGACCTTCTTCATAGAGGATATCAGGTATAAGCTCAGCCTGCCATCTACTGACGCTTACCAGGCACTTCTAGCTGCTAGACAAAGGAAACGAATGGACATCGACTTGGAATTTTACAGTACCGATGCAATGCAAGACAGATCATGGACAAACGCTAACGAAGAACAAAGACACACAATCACAAGACTAGCCATTCATGGCTACCACCACAAGTTATGTAGCAATAAGAAATTCCACCTACCAAATGAGAATTGCATATGTTCGCTCGGTGCAAAGTGCTGCGAAAAATACCCTATTGTATTGTGTTCAAAAAGGACCAAAAGTATCACGCAAATTAGCAAAGAATAATTTTAAAATTTGATGTAATCATATTGTATATGCCCTTTCAGGTGCTTTTCCTATTAACAATAGCAAGCTTGGCATCTTGGTCGGTACCTACAAACAAAGGGTTTAAATGGAGCTTGTTTGAAGTGAATAGGACACCAAAGTTGCTTTGTTTCCCAATTAATAAAACCACTAAGAGCAAATGAAAAAGGGTCCTATCATCGACAAATTTCTTTTGTATAATACCGTACTTGCCATTCAAAGAGTTTGCATCCAAAGACAACAAACTCACTGGCCCTGGAGCAGTAGATACAGAGGATAAAGGAAAAGGTGCTGAACTAAAATAAGCTCCTACAAAGAGAATTTCATTTTTGTATCTTTCAATGTACCACACGACAGATAAAAATACAAGTACTTACCGACGTCATGACAGAAATACTAGGTGCAGTAGATAAAAGTCTTTTCATCAGACTGTCCTTCCCTTTAATAATGTCTGCCATGGCACTGTCAACAAAACACACTTATCTGAAAAGAAAGAAAAAGGAAAAACTGAAATGACGAATGCCATTGACAGATATATAATAGCACAGCAGGCCTATAATAAGGCAATAAAGAATGCTAATGTACACCACTCTCAAACAGGTTGCCATTATGATACTCTGGTCTTTCATATTTTTTCTACTTACACATCAGAGACTGCCTATACCACCACAAGTAATTCAATTAATAACGGCAAGAAGCCCAGGTTGTATATCTACCAAAATACAGAAAAGAATACATAGGATACAGGCTATTCATGTGAGCTGTGAAAATATTTTAGCCAGAAGGGAACATAATTTATAAGCTCTAAATAAATGTAAACAAACTTGTTACTTTGTTAGTTCTCTGTTACCACTGGAAGCATTGACCTCTTACTTTACAGATGCATGAAAACATGTTTAGCATGTCAAAGAGAGAGCAGCAGCTGCCCGGTGTTACAAACAGCATACAAAATGTACATAAGTTATCCCCGAGGACAACTTCAAACTATTTAAATACATAATTACCCCAGTTATAACAAAGGCCTACAGCCCAAGAATTAACTTATCTGGGAAGAACCCACAAATTGCAGTCTCAAAAAAGAAAAGAAATAAAAGAAAAAAATGTTCAAGGGACGCGCAGCTGTGAGCTTGCATTCAGGAGATGTGGGTTCAAACCCCGCTGCCGGCAGCCCTAAAAATGATTTTCCATGATTTCCCATTTTCACACCATGCAAATGCTGGGTCTAATTAAGGCCAAAGCCGCGTCCTTCCCACTCATAGCTCTTTCCTATCCCATTGTTGAGTAAAGCTTCCGTACTCTGTGTGCGAAAGTGAGGTTAGAGATCCAACATGGCGCAGCTCGGGCGACGTCACGTAACACTTGGCAGGCTTGCCAACTTATGCATTTTTACTGACAAGATCATTGGGCTGAATTGGTTATGTCCGGGGAGTGACAAGACCATTGGGCTGGATGGGTTAGGGTAGGTTAGTAACAAAACAATTTGTCTGGATACGTTAGGGCAGGTTAGTGACTAGACCATTAGCCTGGGGGCAAGCAAAGGGGGGCCCAGGTTAGAAACCGTGAAGCGGCCCTTAGGCCTTTAGTATCCCACGTGACACCTCCAACCTGGATAGTTTAGGGTAGGTTAGTGACAAAACCTATTGCTCTGGTATGTTTGAAATTCGTGGTTCTCTTACTTTTAGCGAATATGGCAGCCCTGTACTTGCACACGACGCGAGCTACGTCGGAGACATTAGGAAGATTGTCTGGCGAATAGAAACACATTGCAAACATTGGCCAACCAATAGGAATACAACACATGATCGCAATCGGGTGATTTACAGTCTCAGTTTTAATTCTTCTATATAAGTAAGAATACTTCTTGGGGCAGGTTGGTGGGTTTCTGGCAGGCATAAAGGAAGGATCTCTCCTTTCTGCTATTTAAGGTATTGTTGCACATCATTTTTATATGATTTTTATCATCGCTGAGTCTGCACACTGGGTATGGAAGCGACACCCATCATTGCCATAAGACCTACCTGTGTCAGTCCAAACATAAAACAGATTGTAAAAAATAACTGAAAAACTAAAAGCTTCAAGTAAAGCAAGCAGTGAAAGTTCTGTAAGTTTAGGGACTCTTATGAAAAGTGAAATAAAATGAAAATAAAAGAGAAAATATTTATATACTGAAATTTTACAATTTACGGCGACTAACATCAGTAGTTAATCGGCCAGAAAGGGCCCTAAGAAAATACTGCTACTGCCCATATCACAGTATGGAAGGCCTCTTCCACCAGTAAGATTTAGAAGGCAAAGCATTTAGTTTTATCTAAGGCCTATTCATTTAAGATATATTCACTTGAGCTCATTAGGACTGTCAGCACAAATCACAAATCATCACAAATTTTAACCATCATTGGTTAATTCCACTGGCACGAGGGCTGGGTGTTATCATCATAATAATCATTTCATCCTCATCATGACACGCACGTCGTGTAAAGGCGTCAAATCAAAAGAGCTGCACCTGGTGAGCCAAACATGACCTCGGTCACTCCCGGCACTAAAAGCCATACGCCATTTCATTTCAACAATCACCACTGATCTGCATTTAGGATAGTTACCCCCAGGTGGCAGATTCCCAATAATACACGTAGGTCAAGTCATAAGACATGGCAACTATTTTTTTTTCTCACGAACAGGAGACAACACGGTCAATCTAAGATACACATTTGGAAACGTACTGTATGTACTTGCATATGATGCCACTAGATGGTGTACATAAACAACAGTGTGGGTCTAAGCATGTCCCCAAGTTTAGTGTGTGAGTGAGAGCATCACAAAATAGAAGTCAACAAGCAGGAGAAACGATCGTATATTAAAATAGCAGTTCTCCATGGTAGAAATGCACGCTAGTGCTATGCAGAGCTGCAGGAAGCATTAGGTGTGCATGCCATGCCCTATAGAACAGTGACAAGGTGGGTGGAGACATTCAAACGGGTTAGAGTATCAACTGCCGATTTGCCTCGCCCAGGCCGTCCAGTGTCCATGGACAAAGATGTACGGATAATGGTGATCGATCAGTGTTTACATGAGGACAGGTGCTGGACTCTAGCGGAATTGCAAGAACATACAGCAATACCAGTGGCAACAATACGGCGCATTTTACACAAAGACCTACAGATGCGTAAACTTTGTGCAAAGTGGGTGCCACGTCACTTAACTGAGGTACAAAAGTGGACTTGTTACGAAACATGTCGCATCAATCTGGAGAGCTTTCAGCAAGGACAAGCCATGTTGAATTGCATTATTGCAGACGATGAAACATGGGCACGTGCTTATGAACCTGAACTGAAGACACTCAAGTGAAAGGCGTCATCAGGGGTCACCACGGGGACACAAGGTTCGACAAAATCAGTCGCCCAATAAGGTTATGGTACTCCTGGCATACGATGTTCTCAAGGTGTTCTTGTGTGTCATCCAGTGCATGAGGGGCACACTGTCAAAGCAGTTTATTACAATTCCTTTTTGTTGTACCAATTGCGACGTGCAGTGCAAACCAAACATCCAGATCTTTTGGAGAATGCCATAATCCTACACGATAACGTGACAGCTCACACAACAGCCATCGTTCAGCGTCGCGGTGGGGATGGGAGGTTCTTCCACACCCGCCTTCTTCGCCTGATCTAATCCCCAAAGTCAAGAAGCCATTATGTGGACAACTGTTTGCTAACAAAGAGGACATCGTAACAGCATTTCGGAGATAGGTGTCACACATTAGCGATACACATGCAGCGAATGGCAATCAGCGCCTGCCCCACCACTGGCAACACACAGTGGAAACCTTGGGTGATTATTTCGTAGGTCTGTAACCAGTGGAGACCTGTCCTTTGTACGTAGTCTTGTGTATTTGCTGTCTCTACCATAATAAAACAATGTCACCAATGGCCTGTGTTCTGTCACTTTACTACGAGAATCTCCTGAAGTCAGAATTTGTCTTCAGGAACAAGCACATGCCCTATATTTCCAAATGCATATCTTAAGATTTTCCATGTTGTCTCCTGTTCACGAGAAAAAAAAGTAGTTGCCATGACCTATGACTCGACCCTCGTATTTACCTAGTCTTTTCTTACAAATTCAAAGAAGTTGGAAATTTATTGAATATCTCCCTTGATAAATTATTTTGATACCTAATTCCTCTTCCTATAAACTAATATCTGTCTCAATTTGTCCTTTTGAATGCTAAGTTTTTCATATTGTGATCTTTCTAACTTTTAAAAACACCACTCAACCTCATTAGTCTACAGTTACTCCATTCTCTCTCTCTCTCTACTGACAGATCGCCAGAACCACCGTCATCTTGAACCTATAACCTATATTTCAAGAACCGGGTACAGAAGTTTTACCCATACCGCTTAGTTAAGAAGCTCACCTTCCCATCCCAAAGTCTGCAACACTGTTTAGCACTACTTCTTTGTTGGAAATCACTGTGAACAAATCGTGCTGCTTTTCTTCAGATTATTTTCAGTTATCGAATCATGTAATCTTGGTGAAGGTTCCATACACTAGAACCATACTTTAATTATGATTTTATCAGTGACTTAAATAGCCTACACCCTCCCTTTACATCCTTACTACAACCCCTAAATACCCTCAAAACCATAATCAGAGATTTATTTACAATCCTGTTTATGTGATTACCCCAATGAAGATCTTTCCTTATACCAACACCTCAGTATTTACAGTGATCTCCATGAGGAACATTCACCCCATCAACACAGAATTAAAACTGAGAGGAATTTTCTTCCCTATTGACAAAACTCACAATCTGACTTTTCACCAATTTACCATCGTACCATTGTCTGCTGTCCATCTCACAATACTGTTGAGGTCTTCACAGTTGCTCACAATTATGTAACATGTACGCCTATTACTCTCCATAATGTAACATCATCTGCAAAAAGCCTTATCTAATATTCCAGTTCTTCACTCATTTATATAAAGGTGAATTTAAAAAAAAGTACAGTCCAACAAAAAGGTAGTGCTAAAAAAATGTTGCAGACTTTGGGATGGAATGACTTGGGAGTAAGGAAACAAACTTCTTGACTAAGCAGTATAAGGACCCGAAAAATATTTTTCTTAAGTTGAACAAAAAGAAACTATTTAGCCGTTTCACAGATTTAGTTACTATAGGCCTAGTGATACATACATCTTTTTACACATAATTGGTATTTGGAGTGTCTACAGCCCAAGCATCATTTTTACACGTAGAGGGTATTTGGAAGAACTTGGAGTGTCTACAGCCCATTTCGAAAGTCAACATTTTCGTTTACTTCTACTAAATTGAAGAATCAACAACACAGATTATCAACACATTTTATAAGGTACACAAATAGGGTACACGTAGAAAATTGATGAACGAATTTGCTCCAAGAGCGCAGGATTTGTTTATTAGGCTAAATATTCAGTTTCGCCTTCTTATTAATCATTCATTGGAATAATTAAACTTTTGTACTGAGGTCAACCTGCTAGCTTGTAACTTGCATCCAGAACGAATAAATAATGATACTTCACCTCTTTTGGTTGGGTCTTGTGGATCAAGAGCCCTTCCACTTTATAACGCAGTACTCTGGCAAATGCATCTTCGCCATTTAATAATCTCAATTTTCTTCCTTTACACACTTCCACTTTCCCTGATTCTATATAGCACTTCTACAACGCAATGCAGTAGTATGGTAATGGGTAATGGTGTGTTACACTTATCAACATTGATCACACATGCTTGAAAGGGGAAGAGTAAATAGACAATGCAACACCGTTCCTAACTGAAGCTATTGCGGCACATTAAAAGAAAAAACACATATAATATGCTTTTAAATATTTTCTCAGATTCAAAGTGTGAAGATAATTTCACATAATTATCACCACACGAGGCATTCATCATACACAAAGAGAATCATACAAAGTGGAATCATACAACAGCAGCAAACTTTAATTATCGATTCAATAAGGTTATCGATGAACATGTCGGAATCGAGACCGGCTTCTGGGACAAGACCGACTCCATTTGAACTTTTTTAAATTACAAATTAAAATTCGCCTTCCTATTAATAATTCGTCGGAATAATGAAAGTTTTCAAGTTTAATAACTAATAGTTACGGACGGGGACCAGACTGCTAGCTTGTAAGAACGAAGTCGGGGACAAGACCAGTCTCGTTTGCGATCCACAACTCGATCATAAATAACAGCTTTGTTCGTAGTACAGTCAGAAACTGTTGCCATCTATCAGACGCATGCGCACATTCAAATTTGCGTTCGTAGTAGCGATCATCAGAGTTGCTGACCACTAATGTGTTGTTCGTACAAACTTTTCAAACTGTTGGAAGCCATCAGCAAACCGTTGGAACAGTTTCTGATCCTGGACGAAAACTCTTTCAGTCAGCGAGTCAGAATATGCGTGCGCATATCCACTGCCATCTATGTTCGTTTCATAACTGACCTGAGAATTACTTCACGGCTGTGATTAGTTGCTGAAGTAACCTTACAAAATAAGTAAAATTTACCAAATATGAAAATAATAAATACAACCCACTTCTGTATTTATGTCTAAGTATATATATTCAGACTTTCAACTAATATTACTAATACTATGTAGTCATTCACGTTATCATACCGTGTTCATCAATTTTTATACCTGAAGTTACGAATAAAATCCTAATTAATTTCTGAAGCTTACAGAATACAAAACACGTTGGTTCAAAACAGCAGACGTTTCCAACCACTTCCGTTCGTAGTGGAAATTAGCTCGTCACATTTGAAACTAGTTGCCAACCACGCATGCGCATATCGACGATAAATCGAACTATCACGGATTCGTTCTGCGAACAAACCTAACGATATATTCACCATAATTCCAGCGTATTGCGGTAGGTTGCGACACAAACCTATTAAAGCTGCCAGTGATTTCAATTCGAGCAAATACAGTTTCTATTATATCCTCTTTGTACAGTACTCTCCACTCCACTGTATTTGATTAAAGCTCATCAGTTCAATGTCAAGTGTAGCCATCATGTTTTTGCCAAGTATTTCACTCAGCTGATAGATGAAGGGAGATTATTATTGATTATTGCACTGAAGGCAAGGGGCGGCCCACCTAGACAGTAACGCCCTTTCTCTGGCCAGGTCAGCATAAACTAACATTAATACTCCGTATTGTTTGTATTATTTTGCTTATACTGTGTATATTTGTGCCGGCCCCGTGGTGTTGGGGTAGCGTGCCTGCTTCTTACCCGGAGGCCCCGGGCTCGATTCCCGGCCAGGTCAGAGATTTCTACCTACATCTGAGGGCTGGTTCGAAGTCCACTCTGCCTAAGTGATTAAAATTGAGGAGCTATCTGACGGTGAGATGGCGGCACCGGTCTAGATTGCCAAGAATAACGGCCAAGAGGATCCGTCGTGCTGACTACACAACACTTCGTAATCTGCAGGTCGTTGATAGGCCATGGCACATCGGGGCTGTTGTGCCATGGGGTTTGGTTTTTTGGTGTATATTTGTACTGTTAATATTTAGAATTTCATTATGTGACATGAGACTTCAAAAATTTACCGTATACTGTACGTTATAGGCCTATACAACAAGTAACGTTTATTTAAGAGATTAAAATATTATTTGTTGGTAGGTAGTCCTATATTAAATTTATCTATATACAGACATGAGCCTCCGTGGCTCAGGCGGCAGCGCGCCGGCCTCTCACCGCTGGGTTCCGTGGTTCAAATCCTGGTCACTCCATGTGAGATTTGTGCTGAACAAAGCAGAGGCGGGACAGGTTTTCCTCCGGGTACTCCGGTTTTCCCTGTCATAATTCATTCCAGCAACATTTCATCTGTTATTCATTAATCATTGTCCCAGAGGAGTGTGACAGACTTCGGCAGCCGGCACAATTCCTATCCTCGCTGCTAAATGGGGGCTTCATTCATTCCATTCCTGACTCGGTCGAATGACTGGAAACAGGCTGTGGATTTTCATTCACCGTCATGGACTTAAGTATTCGTACAACCGCTAAGAAAAAACCAAAGTTATTATTTGTGAAACTCTCAGCACAAACGACGACAAGAAGAAGTTTTCATGCCCTCCCTGAAGGCAAGGGGCGGGCCACGTAGACAGTAACGCCCTCTCTCTCGCCAGGTCGTATATACACGAAGATAACTTATCACTTGAAAGTATTGTCACAGTAATGATAAAATGTCAACGTTCTTCAAACAAAGAATACGTGATGTTATTTTCTCTCAATAAGAATTTTGAGCCGGACAAAATTTATGCGTACACTACCTTAACATTAATCTTCTCGAATGAGATTCATCGGTGAATTCTGTCCCTCGGTGCTTGGTGTGTCTTTCTTGTCTGCGAATCACTTCCCTCAGTCTCTCGCTCATACTGTGCACCAAATTTCCTGTTGTCTCCGCTCCAATATTATGCCATTCCTTCAGAAGCAATTCTTTTAGCTGAGATTTGCTAGAGATGTGGTGTTTTCGTACTCTTCTTTCCAGTTCACTCCTGAGGTGCTCAATAGGATTGAGATCGGGGTACTGTGCGGGATTTATAATACGCAGACAATCTCTGCTGAATGAAATGGTAGTTTAGGGGAAGGGCTAAAACGTAATTCTCAAGTATCTATGTTATTAGTGGTCCTATCGATAAATACCATGACTAAAGTTACACTTATGAAAATAGAAATTGCAACACCATGAAGGCATTGGTCGTTTGTGTTGATTTTCAAAATATGGAACGATGCCATATAGTTATGTAAACGATCAAAGTTTCAGACCCATTGGATTGTTGCTACTGCTCTCCCCACGTGATTGGTCGCGGAGGAATCAACTCCAGTATACGGACTCTGGTGTAGGGTAGTTGACTTGCAGTCTGTGCAGTGAAGTGTTCCCCGTCAAACATGCCTCAACGACAGAGAAGAGCACGCTATCAACAACTGTCGCCGTTTGAGAGGGCTCGGATAATTGGGCTGTGTGAGGCTGGATATCGCTAAGGACTGTCGCTGCACGTATTGGCCGACAGGCATCTACGGTACAACGTGTATGGCAGCAGTGGTCAAATGAAGGTACCCACACTCGTAGACCTGGCACAGGCCCAGCGCGACAGACAACTGTGAGAGAGGATCGCCGCATCATTCGGATGGCCCGGATGGAACCCCATGCAACAGCAGCGCAAATTCGAGCAGCTGTGGCACCCCACGTTACACAACAAACAGTTGGTAATCGCCTGCGTGCAGTTGGCTTACGAGCCCGTGTCCTTGCAGAAGGTGTTCCACTGACCCCTCAACAGCGACGTGTATGGCTGGCCTAGTGTCGAGAAAGATCGATGTGGGTCGACGAATGGCATAGGGTCGTCTTTAGTGATGAATCGCGCTTCTGTCTTGCCCGCAGTGATCGCCGGAATCGTGTGTGCCGACGTACCGGGGAGAGGGACCGCCCAGATTTTATTGTCGAGAGGCACACAGGGCCAATACCAAGCATTATGATCTGGGAAGCTATTGGCTTTAATATGAAATCACAATTAGTGCTTGTTGAGGGCACTATGACTGCTCGACAGTACGTTGATATGGTACTCAATCCAGTGGTTGTCCCTATGATGGCGAACATTGCTAATGGGATGTTTCAGCAGGACAATGCCCGGGTTCACACTGCACGCATCTCCAGAGAAGCTCTCCACGACATCACAACCTTAGAATGGCCCGCCAGATCCCCTGACCTCAGTCCTATTGAGCATGTGTGGGACATGATGGGTCGACAACTGGCCAACCGTCCTCAGCCACCCACAACTCTGGAACAACTGACCCGTGCAGTGTAGCAAGCATGGGCCACAATTCCTCAGGAAGCGATCCGGGGCCTTATTGACTCCATGCCTCGACGAATTCATCAATGTATTGCGGCTCGTGGTGGGCACATCCTGTATTGATTGTTGTCCAAACTTTTGGTCAGAGGGACCTGAAAGTGAAATCATCGAATCACAACCGAACTCTCGTCCTGCATGTTCAATTTCAGCAATGTAGCACCACTCTTTCTGGGTGCTGCAATTTCCATTTTCGTCAGTGTATATAGAATGACATATCCGATCATTCATGTCTTATACATTTTTGCCGTACAGACTATGATTGTCAAGGGAGACTAATCTACGCGATTAAATGTATCAACCTTAATAACTAAAACTCAGAACGACTTGAAAAAAGCTTTAATTCACAAGGAGACCTTAAAATAATTGATCACTTTCATTGCCTCCTTTTTTTTTCGACGACTAAGAATAAATAAAAATATCATAGAGGACACAAAACACAAAACAAAAAGGTACTCCGTCCATGGAGTAACAAAATTTTATATCCTACTTACACAGGTCTATGTGTATGAGTCTGTCACATCCTCCCACCTTTTGATTTTCATCTTCGATTAAAATCAAAACTTTATAAGTAAGACACAACGAAATTATGAACAGGACATTAATCACAAAGGAAACGAGGAGGAACTTTTATTCTTCTTTCACTTCTTGTAGCTGCACTATCAGAAACCCTAGAAGAGGCTTTGGTAACAAGCATCTGGTCACCCTGCACAATATCATGCAGCTTCTAGACGGTACAGTCGTTGAACAGGGCTGGTTAGTTCTCCTGAACAGTAGCGGCGATTAGAGGTGGGAGGGGGGGGGGGGAGCGACTCCCTCACTTTGTAGATAAAAGCATTACATTTTTATTCCATTTTAGTCGACTGAAGCTAGGAATAATAGGAATTATTAAGCAAAGCGATTTGTACACGCCCTGTTGTCTTATCAGCTAATTATTTCCTTTATTTTATTTTTAAGGAAATTATTAGCGGATATATGCATAAAATGTCGTTCGTCGCGGCTAACCGATTTGTATAGCACCACAGCAAATAGTGGAGACTTTGAATGTGCTGTGAAGAAGGGTAGGAAGGGGATTTTTTTTTTTTTTTTTTTTTTTTTGCCAAGGTCATGGACACTGAGGTATGATTTAACCGCTTGCCGCGGGCACCTGTCAGTCTCTTTGGTTTCTGTTAGTTTCTTATTGTGTAGGTACTCAAATACTAAATCATTTTAAATTTTATAATCACGCCGTACTTTATTTAATTGTAATGCATGTGTAATATTTTATCTTTAGTGAAAGTTTTATTGTATAGTGCCTTTACTGGCAGGACCTAGTGTTTACAATGCACTATGTCTTCTGGTATAGGCTAAAGCAATTTTGTTACTTTCATTGACCTGTCACAGTCTTATCCTTGGATTTGACAATATGAAAGTGACTGAGGTATGAGTGATGCTAGTAATACCATTCCTTGTGCAGCCAGTCCCTGCTATGAATGGTGTGAAAATGTTGCTCATAGGGTCGGTTGATGCATGCATTTCAGTGGGCTTGGCAGACTGATATGTAATAGCAACTTCTGGCTCGGCGAGGAAAGCCATGGGAAACTACCCCACTCCTCATTTTCCTAGTACGCCTCTTTAGTGATGCCTAGGCCATGTATGACAGCTGATGGCGGAGCTGATTAGGATCCAACCAGCTTTAGGGCTGACGACTGAACATACATACTGAATCAAAATCTCAAAGAATATTATTACCGGTACCAGACTAAAGTTGGTAGACTCTCAACATTTACCTCCGTCAAAATTCGCTCAGAGAGCATCAAAAACTTACAATTTTATAGCCTTTCTTTCTTGCAGTTTTGATGTATATACAGCGCCTCCCACCCACCCACCCCCATCCCTCTTGCTGCTATATCCACACAAACCTGGATACATTTTCTATGCTGTACATTTTTGCCCCCCTCCAATTCCCAATCGCCGCTACTGCTCGCTGTCTTCACCTTCACCACCCGAACAACACCGTCCCTCAGTTTCAAGAAGACTTCTTTACAATAAACCTTCTACATCTGACACATGTCGAAAGAGCCTTACGAATCGCCCTCCTTTCCGTGAGAATCCAGAATCGTTCGCATAGAAGGCAGGCCCCGATTTCAAGTAGTTAGCGCCCTGGGCAAACAATATTTAGCCGCCCCCCACCCCACCTCTCGTTTTTCTGTTCCTCTAAAGATATAACTGTTTACAAATTAAAGATTACAGTTTTCAAGATCATGAGTTTTAAAACAGCACATTATGCAAATAAAGTTAATTCTCATAATTAAACTGATCAAGCCAAATAACGGTAACAGCCAAATAAGAATCTGACAGTTTTTATTTTTATTTAAAAAGCCGTTGGTTCAGTTTGATCGTTTGTGTGTAAGTAAATAATTTTAGAAATAAGACATATATAAATTATCATTAATTTATTGTAATATATTTCGGTCACATTTAAAAATACAAGTTTTGTTTATAGGCTACTTGTATATAATACTACTTTATAGGTGCCAGTTCATGTGAAAATATGCGCCATACAGAATGCAAAACGAAGCAGGACCGAACGTAGCCGAGCTGCCCCGAGTGGCTGCACATTGCATGCAGGACCGAAGTGGCTGCACATTATCAGGCGCTAGATGATAACAGAGATATTCATGAATTTCGATTGTTGTTGTTAAGTCTATATCAACGCCAAACCACGAGAAAAATGGATGAACATAACATAACTGAATGAAAATCGGTATGTAAAGTCAGAAATCAGGTACCCCAGTCTAGGCTATAAATAATTTTATTCACGCTGGCTGGATGAAATGGTAGTTTAGGGGAAGGTGCCTAAAGTTTAATTTTTAAACACCTATGTTATTGGTCCTACCGAAAAGTACTACATAACAAAAGTTAGAGAGAATACAATTTCCGATCATTTGTCTTATAGCCTACAGGTTTACCGTACCGACTATGAAAACAGAATTCATGATTTAGACTTCCATCGCTTAGTTCATATCAATGTCGAGCATCGCTAACATGGAAATATTATTCAACTGGTGATGTTTTTTGTCATGATTGTCTTAAGGTGTAAAATTGCGTTGTCATCGGTCAATATCGACAAGGAAAATTGTGAAGATTATTATCAAAAATGAGAAAAATCGTAAAGGAACGATCGCTTGAAGAATAGGACAAGAGGGTGTCATAAAAGAAGGAAGGACTGCCTTTATTTTAGATGAAATGGCGTATGGCTTTTAGCGCCGGGAGTGTCCGAGGACAAGTTCGGCTCGTCAGATGCAGGTCTTTTTATTTGATTCCCGTAGGCGACCTGCGCGTCGTGATGAGAATGAAATGATGATAAAGACGACACATACACCCAGCCCCCGGGTCAGCGAAATTAACCAATTGTAGTAAGGATGTAAAGGAGATGGCATATAAGTCTCTGGTAAGACCCCAACTAGAGTATGGTTCCAGTGTATTGGACCCTCACCAGGATTACCTGATTCAAGAACTGGAAAAAATCCAAAGAAAAGCAGCTCGATTTGTTCTGGGTGATTTCAGACAAAAGAGTAGCGTTACAATAATGTTGCAAAGTTTGGGTTGGGAAGAATTGAGAGAAAGACGGAGAGCTGCTCGACTAAGTGGTATGTTCCGAGCTGTCAGCGGAGAGATGGCGTGGAATGACATTAGTAGACGAATAAGTTTGAGTGGCGTTTATAAAAGTAGGAAAGATCACAATATGAAGATAAAGTTGGAATTCAAGAGGACAAACTGAGGCAAATATTAATTTATAGGAAGGGA
Source organism: Anabrus simplex (assembly GCF_040414725.1). NCBI lineage: Eukaryota > Metazoa > Arthropoda > Insecta > Orthoptera > Tettigoniidae > Anabrus > Anabrus simplex. Next base: position 690,058,257 of record NC_090265.1, on the reverse strand, counting down.
AGTTCGGGATTGGAATAACTTACCAAGGGTGATGCTCAATAAATTTCCAATTTCTTTGAAATCATTTAGGAAAAGGCTAGGAAAACAACAGATAGTGAATCTGCCACCTGGGCGACTGCCCTAAATGCAGATCAGTATTGATTGATTGTCACACGTTCTATGGTTAAAATTCCCGACCCTGCCGGGAATCGAACCCGGGACCCCTGTGACCAAAGGCCACCACGCTAACCATTTAGCCGTGGAGCCGGACTTTATTTTAGATGCTCTAATATCACAGATTGGAAAGAAAATGTGAACGTCTACAATATTGAAAGTTCATAAAAATAATAAACAATAACATTACGTTGACCATTGTTGTGATGCTGTGTTTTTTCTCTACTAATGCCACTCATCTCCGAAAGATTTGTGCCCGAGTAAAACAGCCTGCCTGAATATTGACGGGAAGTTGCTGGGGAGTTGGATAACTTTACACATTCTATATGATTGTCCCATCAACTCTACAGCAAGGAAAATTGTAAAGATGACTATCGAATTGAGAAATGGTCGTGAAAGAACGTAATGAAAGGAGGAAGGAGGGCTCCCTTTACATTGGATGTCCTAATCACAGTCAAAAGGAAACTAGATGTGAAGGCCTACAATTTTGGAACCCGACACTTGGCATTCTTTTATACCGGAAGGGAGAGATCAAATCATGATCAGCAATAATACAAAACAATATTAAACCGAAACGGGCCAGAGAGAGTAAGGAAACAAGTTCGTCACGACAAGCCGCTGACAAGGCTTATGTGGCTCAGAATGTGGGGAACAACGTGGACAAAAAATATCATCATGCACATGCCAAGTATGCCGTCAACAACGGGTACTTCAGATGTGTCTTGAGTAATGCATGTAATGACTTTGAACTTAGCCTACATTTAAATAAAAACATTATCATATTCCTGCTTACATATCAAACTTATACAACGCAATATCAAACTATAACCATGACGAATAGAATAAACTATACGCAGAAAATAGAAAATTATCATAATCAGTTAGGCCTGTATTAACCGATGGGTAGACAAAATTATATTGCGTAAGTCCATATTTACGACAAACATACTAATCTGTACCGTACCACTCTACTCTACTCCTGCCACTCATCTCCGAAAAATGGGTGCCCGAGTAAAACAGCATGCCTGAATACTGCTACTCTTTAGTGGTGAAAAGAAGCAGCTGCCGTGGTCCCAGGGTAGTTGTGAAATGAGCAATTAGATATTCGTATTACTATAAAATATAGCTTGAGAAAATACTACTTGCAGCTCGGTGAAAACTAGCAGTTGTCCTGGTTATATTCAGGACTCAGTTACCGACCACCCGCGGTTCGATCCCCATGATGTGCGATTGATTATGTGGCCCGGTTCGGTTAGTACTGGTAGATATCTGTTGTATTTTAAACATCCTAATGTTTTGGTACAATTTGCTTTGCGTCGCGCCGACACATATAGGTCTTATGGTGACGATGGGGTAGGGAAGGGCTAGGAGTGGGAAGGAAGCGGAACCTTATTTAAGGTACAGCCCCAGCATTTGCCTGGTGTGAAAATGGGAAACCACTGAAAATCATCTTCAGTGGAGTTCGAACCCACTATCTCCCGAATGCAAGCCCACAGCTCCGCGACCCTAACCGCACGGCCAACTCGCTCGGTGGTAGTAGTAGTAGAATAAGAAGAAGAAGAAGAAGAAGAAGAAGTCATTCTAGGTATGAGACCGAAGTCCAGACCTTCATAGGTCTCGAGCTTCAGTTCGTGATAAACAATAACCTTATGCAAGACGTGACGTGATCTGTGTAGCGAAGGGGCTTCCCAACACGAAGTTCTGTAGCATACTGATTCATCTTTGTTATAAGCCGTAACAGGTGGAGACGACAAGGCCAAGGTTATGAAATGAGTGAATCAGGCACGATAAACTAAACTCATAATAAGGGTTCGGATGTTTATGGTCTAGAAATCACCCCAATATGCTCTTTAAAATAACTCAATATGAGACAAAAATAGAAAATATGGCCAAACATTCGTATTTCGAACAAATGATTTATGACAATAGTTCTTTTATATTAAAGATAGAATTATTAATAACTCAGTCTTACTGCACTTTTTCTTCTACCATTTTGTCCCGCACCTGTGTGGTGGCGAGTGCGAACTGTGTAGCATATGTGGATTTGGCCCTGACTTTCCTGACGCCCATCTTATAAAGAGAAATGTAATCTCTATTGCGTGTTTCTGTGGTGGTTGGTAGTGTGGTGTGCTGTCAGAAGATGAAAAGGAAAGTGGTGGGATAAATCCAGTCCCCGAGCCAGAAAAATTAATCAGACGCATTTAAAATCCCCAACCAAGCCGAGAATCGAACCGAAGGTCTCAACGCTGATCATCTAACCAAGGAGTCGGACACAATCTTATTGTACTATTTCAGTTAATTTCCTAGCTAATTCTTTTAACGTAATTCCACTAATCTCTCTCATAAATCAGTCATTAAACTTTGTTCAGCACCAAAAATATTTTTAATTACAGTACAGTAATATAGCATTCTTACACAATGGTAACAGAGACCACATCGCTGCTCCTGCAAACCAATGAAAATCGTACCAGTTGTCGGAAATAAGAATACGCCAACAGTCACCGTGGCACAAACTATTTCACTGAAACAAAATGTAGAAGTCCGCCTTTGTTGTGTAGTAGTTAGCATGATTAGCTGCTACTCCCAGAGGCCCGGGTTCGATTCCCGACTCTGCAACGAAATTTGAAAAGTCGTACGAGGGCTGGAACGAGGTCCTCTCAGCCTCGGGAGGTCAACTGAGTAGAGGTGGGTTCGATTCCCAATTCAGCCATCCTCGAAGTGGTTTTCCGTGGTTGCCCGCTTCTCCTTCAGGCAAATACCGGGATGGTACTTAACTAAAGGCCACGGCCGCTTCCTTCCCTCTTCCAATTCTATCCCTTCCATTCTTCCCATCCCTTCAGAAGGTCCCTGTTCAGCATAGCAGGTGGAGCAGTTGTATTCCCCGACCAAAAGTCTCACGCTCCAGGACACTGCCCTTGAGGTGGTAGAGGTGGGATTCTTCGCTGAGTCCGAGGGAAAAACCAACCATGGAGGGTAAACAGATTAAGAAAGATAAAATATAGAAAAGAAAAGAAATTCCTCTCACTCACCATTCATCCCAGCATTTTTGTGTTAGCGTCGCTGCACATTAAAATGCTTTCTAGCAGTTACTTTAACTTCGCACACTTCTCAGAAGATGAATTTTTATTCCGTAAAGAAGCACTCCTCCCCGAACTCTCTGATGCATTTTTTAAAATTAAACACTTTCACAACACTTATTTTACGTATAGTTATGGCAGTTCTATTACTTTTAATGTAACAAAGAAGCCTTGAAAATTGTCTGTGCTGAAATTTTTCAGAAAGGTGAAGAGAGAAAGGACACGAACTCTGCAATTCAGAAAAAAAGTCGAGGAATTGTCCACAAATCCCCCTACCCGAATATCCGCAACTTGCCCTTCAGGTAGAAAAACCGATGCGTCCGGCTATCTTGTACCTGCCGACAGAGAAGAGCATAATGGTCAATCTGGCGCCGAGAAAGTAAGGTACTGAAACGTATTGTTAGACGTTTAGGATAATGATACTGAAAATGGAGAAGAGTATAAAAGTATTGCGTAGTGAAAGGCATCAGACACTCCTACTACCGAGCTCGATAGCTGCAGTCGCTTAAGTGCGGCCAGTATCCAGTATTCGGGAGATAGTAGGTTCGAATCCCACTGTCGGCAGCCCTGAAAATGGTTTTCCGTGGTTTCCCATTTTCACACCAGGAAAATGCTGGGGCTGTACCTTAATTAAGGCCACGGCCGCTTCCTTCCCACTCCTAGCCCTTTCCTGTCCCATCGTCGCCGTAAGACCTATCTGTGTCGGTGCGACGTAAAACAACTAGCAAAAAAAAAACACTCCTACTTGTTTTAAACACATTCGGACATTGTAGGAAAGTGAGATCTACTGGTGATCAGGGGCGGCTGTACCTTATGTGCTGAAGTGTTGCAGCACATTGCCTATTTGAAAAATAAATTACTTTAAAAATATTATCTACAATCAAATACAGTGCATTGAAAAAGACGTCAGCCAAAGAATAGGAAATATTGAACTTCCCTCACAACCAGGTACCGGTAACTATAATACCCGTGCGCTCCACGCCGGGTGGCTGTGCGATCACAGCTCATTGAGAATACCTGAGCCTTTAGCCAGGAACCAGAAACTCTGCCTTTTGCGCATGCGTGCGCAACTCTTCCGATAGGCTGTGGAAACAACAGCCAAGACATCACTTCACAGCGATTCTTCGTTCGACCCCGGAGAGGCAGCGCTAGTCACACTTGCATTACGACCGATATGAAAAGGTGGCAGGTGGCACCCTCTTGACTCAGAGGTAGGGGATCGCTCAAAGCAAACGGGAAAATAAAATACTGTAGAGCAGTTCTCGTCAGGTCTTTTAATAGCAAAGAGGATAGAATACTACCAACTTGGCTATTCCATAGCCACATTTGTAAATCGATGAACTATAAAAATTGTACTTTTTATGTTGTCAAAAAAATACATGATATTGTGATTTTAATTAAAATGACTAGTTTTTAAATGTCACTATAAGAACATACGAAGTATAATTGCACAGTTCGGCGGCCTCCTCCTCCTCCGGCTCCCAGGGGCCTCCTCCTCCCGAGAGGCCTTTCCAGGGACCCACTCATCCTTCTCCTCCCGGAAGCCTTCCCAGGGGCCTGCTCCTCCTCCCGCGGGAAATTTGAATTGGTAAACAAAGCCACGTGCTTTTTTTAACAGCTACGTGCTTTTGGCAGACAACAACGCATCGCTAACCTCAGTACTGCCATCTTGACGGGCCTAAACCTTAGTGGTACCAACGTAATCTAACTAGCGCGAGATTTGAATCGGTAAACAAATCCACGTGCTTTTTGACAGAAACGTGCTTTTTTTGACAGCTATCATCGACAACAACGTATAGCAAACCTCAGTATTACCATCTTGACGGGCCTAAACCTTAGTGGTACCAACTTAACCTAACTAGCGCGAGATTTGAATCGGTAAACAAATCCACATGCTTTCTTGACAGCTGTCATCCGCCATCTTTAATCAAGAGAGCACCGTGCTGCCCTCTTTAGCTACATATCTTTGAAATGTGGTGGCAGAAAATTTGAAAATTGCTTTTTGATAGCAGCCATCTTTAATCGACAGAGCACCGTGCTGCACTCTGGTGACAGGCAAATCCACGTGACAGCAGCCATCTTTAATCGACAGAGCACCGTGCTGCACTCTGGTGACAGGCAATTCCACGTGACAGCAGCCATCTTTAATCAAGAGAGCACAGTGCTGCCCTCTTTAGCTACTTACCTTTGAAATGTGGTGGCGGATAATTTGAAAAATGCTTTTCGACAAGCAGCCATTTTTAATCCAGAGAGAACAGTGCTGCCCTCTATGTGGTGGCGGCAAATTGAAAAATTCTACGTGCTCTTGTTTGAAAACAAACTCACGTGCTTTTTTGACAGCTGTCATCAGCCATCTTTAATCTATAGAGCACAGTGCTGCCCTCTTTAGCTACTTACCTTTGAAATGTGGTGGCGGATAATTTGAAAAATGCTTTTTGATAGCAGCCATCTTTGTGCACCGTGCTGCCCTCTTTAGCTAGATACCTTTGAAATGTCGTGGCAGACAATTCCACGTGACAGCAGCCATCTTTAATCAAGAGAGCACCGTGCTGCCCTCTATGTGGTGGTGGTAATTTGAAAAATTCTACATTCTCTTGTTTGGAAACAAACCCATGCGCTTTTTTGACAGCTGTCATCCGCCATCTTTAATCCAGAGAGCACCGTGCTGCCCTCTTTAGCTACTTACCTTTGAAATGTGGTGGCTACAAATTCCACGTGCTCTTGTTTAGTAAGCAAACTCACGTGCTTTTTTGTCAGCTGTCATCCGCCATCTTTAATCTATAGAGCACAGTGCTGCCCTCTTTATCGTAGTAGATGTAAATTCGTCACAGCTGTCATCCGCAGTGCTGCCATCTTAACGGGCTTAAACCTTAGTGCTACCAACTTAACCTTACTAGCGCGAGATAAACAAATCCACGTGCTTTTTGACAGCTGTCATCCACCATCTTTAATCTATAGAGCACAGTGGTGCCCTCTTTAGCTACTTACCTTTGAAATGTGGTGGCGGATAATTTGAAAAATGCTTTTTGATAGCAGCCATCTTTGAGCACCGTGCTACCCTCTTTTGTGGTGGCAGGCAATTCCACGTGACAGCAGCCATCTTTAATCATGAGAGCACCGTGCTGCCCTCTATGTGGTGGCGGCAAATTCTACATGCTCTTGTTTGGAAACAAACTCACGTGCTTTTTTCTGACAGCTGTCATCCGCCATCTTGCATCACAAACCTCAGTGCTGCGCTCTTTAGCTAGATACCTTTGAAATGTCGTGGCGGCAATTTGAAAAAAATCTATGTGCTCTTGTTTAGTAAACAAAGCCACGTGCTTTTTATGACAGCTATCATCCACCATCTTTAATCAATAGAGCACGGTGCTGCTATCATGCAGGCAATTTCATCACCTGTCATCCGCCATCTTTTAATGAACAGAGCACCGTGCTGCTCTCTCTAGTAGCGGGCAATTTGAAAAGTTCTGTTAGCTGTCATCCGCCATCTTTAATCAAGAGAGCACCGTGCTGCCATCTATGTGGTGGCGGCAAATTCTACGTGCTACGCACAACTGTCATCCACCATCTTACATCGCAAACCTCAGTGCTACACTCTATGTGGTGGCGGATAATTTAAAAAGAAAAATTCTACATCAGTCCTCTCTCGACGCTAATTGCACAAGATGGTGACTATACATGACTCCTTAAAGGTGCTTATGCAAGATGATCGCTATACATAGACGCCCTTGGGATGCTTGCGCAAGATGGCGGTTATACAAGGCTCCTTATGAGGGATGCTTGCGCGAGATGGTGGTTGCTCTTATGAGGCGGCTTAAGGATCCATGACTAGAGACACCCTAAGGATGCTTGCGCAAGATGGCGGATGCAAGATGGCGGCTATACATAGCTCCTTATGAGACAGCCAGTACTCGATACAACATGTGATCAGAACATTGATTGATGTGTTCAGAACACTGTACTCGATACAACATGTGATTAAAACATCGTGTGGTGTGTTCAGAACACTACATAAGTAGAATCGAACGCTGTATTAGGGGATACCTTTGTTTAGATTGAAACATAACAAGACTAGAATTGAACACTGCACATTGATTGATTGATGTGTTCAGAACACAAAATAAGTAGAATCGAACACTGTACTCGATGTCGTTAACTTCAACATGTGATTAAAACATTGTCTGGTGTGTTCAGAACACTACATAAGTAGAATCGAACGCTGTACAACATGTTAGGGGATACCTTTGTTTAGATTGAAACATAACAAGACTAGAATTGAACACTGCACTCGATGTCGTTACATGCGATCAGAACAATGATTGATGTGTTCAGATCACGAAACAAGTAGAACCGAACACTGTACAACATGTTAGGGGATACCTTTGTTCTAAGAAGATCAGCTTGAAACATAACAAGACTAGAATTGAACACTGCACTCGATACAACATGTAATCAGAACATTGATTGATGCGTTCAGATCACGAAACAAGTAGAACCGAACACTGTACAACATGTTAGGGGATACCTTTGTTTAGATTGAAACTAACAAGACTAACACTTCAAATGATTTGCTTAGTACGAAAATAAAAAAATATATACCGCGTAGCTAACTCGTTCATCACACTGCTAAGACGCTTAGTAATTGTGAATACACTCATACGAAAATCAAGAAAGCACACTGCGTAGCCAACTCGCTCGGCTCACTCGCTTAGTATTTGCAACACAGACGGATAAGAATGTTCCGAGATACTTACATGTTTTTTAAGGGAGGGTGAAAGATCATAAATTATATGTACACATGTTGTCTCCTCCAAGTTGTAAGATGAAATAGACGCAGTACTGCGAGTTTCCGCTCTAGCTGGCGAACGGAAGTAGCATGATATCTCAGCAAAAAATAATACGCGTGAGCTTGCAAGTCAGACACAATGATGGATACCGCGATTCAAATCCTGGTAACTTATGCCGTCGGGAAGGGTATCCGGCGAGCATCTAGCTGTAAATCCCCGATTCTCGGCGGCGGCGGCGGAGGAGGCGGCGGAGGAGGAGGCGTGCGGCGGCGGCGGCCGCCGAATCCCTGCATTATACTACTTCTGTAGATTAAAGATGGCGGATGACAGCTGCCAAAATTGCCTTCATGATAGCAGCACGGTGCTCCGTTGATTAAAGATGGCGGATGACAGCTGTCAAAAAAGCACGTACGTATGTTTCCAAACAAGAACACATAGAATTTTTCAAATTATCCGCCACCACATTTCAAAGGTATCTAGCTAAAGAGTGCAGCACGGTGCTCCCTTGATAAAAGATGGCGGATGGTATCTGTCAAAAAAGCACGTGGCTTTGTTTCCAAACAAGAGCATGTAGAAGTTTTGAAATTGCCGCCACCACATTTCAACTAAAGAGTGCAGCACTGTGCTCTCTTGATTAAAGATGGCTGCTGTCACGTGGAATTGCCTGTCACCAGAGTGCAGCACGGTGCTCTGTCGATTAAAGATGGCTGCTATCAAAAAGCAATTTTCAAATTTTCTGCCACCACATTTCAAAGATATGTAGCTAAAGAGGGCAGCACGGTGCTCTCTTGATTAAAGATGGCGGATGACAGCTGTCAAGAAAGCATGTGGATTTGTTTACCGATTCAAATCTCGCGCTAGTTAGGTTAAGTTGGTACCACTAAGGTTTAGGCCCGTCAAGATGGTAATACTGAGGTTTGCTATACGTTGTTGTCGATGATAGCTGTGAAAAAAGCACGTTTCTGTCAAAAAGCACGTGGATTTGTTTACCGATTCAAATCTCGCGCTAGTTAGATTACGTTGGTACCACTAAGGTTTAGGCCCGTCAAGATGGCAGTACTGAGGTTAGCGATGCGTTGTTGTCTGCCAAAAGCACGTAGCTGTTAAAAAAGCACGTGGCTTTGTTTACCAATTCAAATTTCCCGCGGGAGGAGGAGCAGGCCCCTGGGAAGGCTTCCGGGAGGAGAAGGATGAGTGGGTCCCTGGAAAGGCCTCTCGGGAGGAGGAGGCCCCTGGGAGCCGGAGGAGGAGGAGGCCGCCGAACTGTGCAATCAGGGGGGCTCATTCCCGACTCCCGCGCTTTGCTTCCAGCGTAGCATCGCCTCATGCTGACGTCACGTGGAGGTCTCCTGTCCGCAGCTGTTGCGGTAAACGATAAGAAACTCGCTTTCAGTATAGGTCTATTTTGCAATACGCAGTCTTGTAACATTTTTCGTATTGTGTTGATTGTTGTGTTAAAGATGAGTTAGGTTTCTAAATATAAAGTTAATTGTGCTATGGCACAATGTACACAAGGTAGCGATGGTTTGAGGGCTCGTTGCTGCATGGAAGCAACCCATTTTTTGTGATTTTGACGTGACAATGACGTCAGAGTTGTTAAGAAACATGATTAGTAAACTTGAGGCATGTGACATTCATATTGTCGCAGTAACTTGTGACATAGGGGGCAAAAATGCCAAAGTGTGGAAAGAACTAAACGTACACAAGAACAAGAGCTTTTTTATCAATCTAGTGGATGATAAAAGGAAGGTATGGGTGTTCTGTGATGTATCCCACCTCTTGAAATGATTGAGAAACCACTTTTTAGATGAAGGTTTGACGTTAGCTAATGGTTCAGAATTTCAGAAGAAGGCAATAAAACACCTATTACAAACTCAAACAGGGGACCTATCAGCTACACATCATATTAATGAGGCTCATCTGAGTGTAACAGGCAGATCCCGTCAGAATGTGAGAATGGCTGCGCAGTTATTTTCCAGGCGCACAGCTCTGGCAGTGCAGTATACTTTAAACAAGGACGCTGAAAGCAACTTCGTCGAGCTAGTCAATGACACCTTCGACGTGTTGAACTCCAGGGCGCCTAAAGATGAAAAGAGATTTGGTAAACGGAAAACTTTACTTCCGTTTCAGAAGGGGTTCATAATATCTATAAACTCTCTCTTAGGACTTTTTGAAGACATGAAACATGCAAATATGTCTTATATTTCAACTGCCAGATTAAACCAAGACGGCTTGGATAATTTTTTTCACGTGTACGTGGCCTAGGAGTTTTTTATAGCAATCCGTCTCCTTTTGAAGTTCGTAACAGAATTCGACTTCTATTACTCACAGGGAGTAATGAAATCCCTCTCTCCTGTAGTGTGTCAGTGGAAGCTGAAAATAATTCAGCGCCGAGTGATACGGGTATTTTTCATCCTGATGCTGATAATGAGGAAGATTTCTTGAGCTTCGTAAGCAATGAACTATGTATAGATGTTTGTGAGGGGCCGTTATACACCTGAATCCGTAGATGAACCGGAAGAAACGTTGGAGTTGTTAAGGATGGAAGACTTGAGCCAGGACTTCGAAACTGAAGACGTAAACCAGAATGCAATTAAATACATTGCAGGCTACTTGGCATTCAAATGTCGCTCTGTTGATGACAGCTTGGATGATAAAGGTGAAATGTTTGCCTTGCCACAGGAAGTGCCTCACGACTGGTTATCAATCATTTCACAAGGAGGCCTTACTCGTCCAACCGAAGAATGGTATCAAAAGTTACGCAGTTTGAGGTACTGTTTAGCAGTTTTCACGGGATTTATATTTCTAAATGTGAAAGAGTAATGCAGACTTTGATTTCTATAATTAAATCAAAATTTCCAGAACTTGACGAGAATATTATATCACTGTACGTCAGAACTATGACTTTTATTAGAATACGTCACCTCAACAAAAAAAACATCATATAGATGCTATGAAGAAGTATTAAGCGAAAGAGTAGACTGTGGACAGCTTCAGTTTCTTCAACAACTTCCTAAGTCATCAAAACGTGAGTTTTAAATACAATTAAACCAATAACTATTCCAGTGTTTCTGTGTATGTATTTCTCTTACAGCCGGCTTTTAAGATGTAAATACTCAGAGTTTCTTCTATTTTTCTATCAACAGTATTATATCACTGATTGCAGGTGATATGTAAAGTACCACTTTATTATAATAATGCCAACCTTTAAATTATTATAAGAAATTGAACTTATTTTACCTACTTATCGAGGTTTATGCTGCATGCAGGCAATACAGGCGCGCGCTTCTAGCCCTCCCGGCTACGTCACGCGCGATCAACCAATGAGAGCGCTGTGGGCGGGAATGGCCTACCTAATAAATACTCTATCTACCTTGCTGTGCAATTATACTTCGTATGTTCTTATAGTGACATTTAAAAACTAGTCATTTTAATTAAAATCACAATATCATGTATTTTTTTGACAACATAAAAAGTACAATTTTTATAGTTCATCGATTTACAAATGTGGCTATGGAATAGCCAAGTTGGTAGTATTCTATCCTCTTTGCTATTAAAAGACCTGACGAGAACTGCTCTACAGTATTTTATTTTCCCGTTTGCTTTGAGCGATCCCCTACCTCTGAGTCAAGAGGGTGCCACCTGCCACCTTTTCATATCGGTCGTAATGCAAGTGTGACTAGCGCTGCCTCTCCGGGGTCGAACGAAGAATCGCTGTGAAGTGATGTCTTGGCTGTTGTTTCCACAGCCTATCGGAAGAGTTGCGCACGCATGCGCAGAAGGCAGAGTTTCTGGTTCCTGGCTAAAGGCTCAGGTATTCTCAATGAGCTGTGATCGCACAGCCACCCGGCGTGGAGCGCACGGGTATTATAGTTACCGGTACCTGGTTGTGAGGGAAGTTCAATATTTCCTATTCTTTGGCTGACGTCTTTTTCAATGCACTGTATTTGATTGTAGATAATATTTTTAAAGTAATTTTTTTTCAAATAGGCAATGTGCTGCAACACTTCAGCACATAAGGTACAGCCGCCCCTGATCACCAGTAGATCTCACTTTCCTACAATGTCCGAATGTGTTTAAAACAAGTAGGAGTGTTTTTTTTTTGCTAGTTGTTTTACGTCGCACCGACACAGATAGGTCTTACGGCGACGATGGGACAGGAAAGGGCTAGGAGTGGGAAGGAAGCGGCCGTGGCCTTAATTAAGGTACAGCCCCAGCATTTTCCTGGTGTGAAAATGGGAAACCACGGAAAACCATTTTCAGGGCTGCCGACAGTGGGATTCGAACCTACTATCTCCCGAATACTGGATACTGGCCGCACTTAAGCGACTGCAGCTATCGAGCTCGGTAGTAGGAGTGTCTGATGCCTTTCACTACGCAATACTTTTATACTCTTCTCCATTTTCAGTATCATTATCCTAAACGTCTAACAATACGTTTCAGTACCTTACTTTCTCGGCGCCAGATTGACCATTATGCTCTTCTCTGTCGGCAGGTACAAGATAGCCGGACGCATCGGTTTTTCTACCTGAAGGGCAAGTTGCGGATATTCGGGTAGGGGGATTTGTGGACAATTCCTCGACTTTTTTTCTGAATTGCAGAGTTCGTGTCCTTTCTCTCTTCACCTTTCTGAAAAATTTCAGCACAGACAATTTTCAAGGCTTCTTTGTTACATTAAAAGTAATAGAACTGCCATAACTATACGTAAAATAAGTGTTGTGAAAGTGTTTAATTTTAAAAAATGCATCAGAGAGTTCGGGGAGGAGTGCTTCTTTACGGAATAAAAATTCATCTTCTGAGAAGTGTGCGAAGTTAAAGTAACTGCTAGAAAGCATTTTAATGTGCAGCGACGCTAACACAAAAATGCTGGGATGAATGGTGAGTGAGAGGAATTTCTTTTCTTTTCTATATTTTATCTTTCTTAATCTGTTTACCCTCCATGGTTGGTTTTTCCCTCGGACTCAGCGAAGAATCCCACCTCTACCACCTCAAGGGCAGTGTCCTGGAGCGTGAGACTTTTGGTCGGGGAATACAACTGCTCCACCTGCTATGCTGAACAGGGACCTTCTGAAGGGATGGGAAGAATGGAAGGGATAGAATTGGAAGAGGGAAGGAAGCGGCCGTGGCCTTTAGTTAAGTACCATCCCGGTATTTGCCTGAAGGAGAAGCGGGCAACCACGGAAAACCACTTCGAGGATGGCTGAATTGGGAATCGAACCCACCTCTACTCAGTTGACCTCCCGAGGCTGAGAGGACCTCGTTCCAGCCCTCGTACGACTTTTCAAATTTCGTTGCAGAGTCGGGAATCGAACCCGGGCCTCTGGGAGTAGCAGCTAATCATGCTAACTACTACACAACAAAGGCGGACTTCTACATTTTGTTTCAGTGAAATAGTTTGTGCCACGGTGACTGTTGGCGTATTCTTATTTCCGACAACTGGTACGATTTTCATTGGTTTGCAGGAGCAGCGATGTGGTCTCTGTTACCATTGTGTAAGAATGCTATATTACTGTACTGTAATTAAAAATATTTTTGGTGCTGAACAAAGTTTAATGACTGATTTATGAGAGAGATTAGTGGAATTACGTTAAAAGAATTAGCTAGGAAATTAACTGAAATAGTACAATAAGATTGTGTCCGACTCCTTGGTTAGATGATCAGCGTTGAGACCTTCGGTTCGATTCTCGGCTTGGTTGGGGATTTTAAATGCGTCTGATTAATTTTTCTGGCTCGGGGACTGGATTTATCCCACCACTTTCCTTTTCATCTTCTGACAGCACACCACACTACCAACCACCACAGAAACACGCAATAGAGATTACATTTCTCTTTATAAGATGGGCGTCAGGAAAGTCAGGGCCAAATCCACATATGCTACACAGTTCGCACTCGCCACCACACAGGTGCGGGACAAAATGGTAGAAGAAAAAGTGCAGTAAGACTGAGTTATTAATAATTCTATCTTTAATATAAAAGAACTATTGTCATAAATCATTTGTTCGAAATACGAATGTTTGGCCATATTTTCTATTTTTGTCTCATATTGAGTTATTTTAAAGAGCATATTGGGGTGATTTCTAGATCATAAACATCCGAACCCTTATTATGAGTTTAGTTCATCGTGCCTGATTCACTCATTTCATAACCTTGGCCTTGTCGTCTCCACCTGTTACGGCTTATAACAAAGATGAATCAGTATGCTACAGAACTTCGTGTTGGGAAGCCCCTTCGCTACACAGATCACGTCACGTCTTGCATAAGGTTATTGTTTATCACGAACTGAAGCTCGAGACCTATGAAGGTCTGGACTTCGGTCTCATACCTAGAATGACTTCTTCTTCTTCTTCTTCTTCTTATTCTACTACTACTACCACCGAGCGAGTTGGCCGTGCGGTTAGGGTCGCGGAGCTGTGGGCTTGCATTCGGGAGATAGTGGGTTCGAACTCCACTGAAGATGATTTTCAGTGGTTTCCCATTTTCACACCAGGCAAATGCTGGGGCTGTACCTTAAATAAGGTTCCGCTTCCTTCCCACTCCTAGCCCTTCCCTACCCCATCGTCACCATAAGACCTATATGTGTCGGCGCGACGCAAAGCAAATTGTACCAAAACATTAGGATGTTTAAAATACAACAGATATCTACCAGTACTAACCGAACCGGGCCACATAATCAATCGCACATCATGGGGATCGAACCGCGGGTGGTCGGTAACTGAGTCCTGAATATAACCAGGACAACTGCTAGTTTTCACCGAGCTGCAAGTAGTATTTTCTCAAGCTATATTTTATAGTAATACGAATATCTAATTGCTCATTTCACAACTACCCTGGGACCACGGCAGCTGCTTCTTTTCACCACTAAAGAGTAGCAGTATTCAGGCATGCTGTTTTACTCGGGCACCCATTTTTCGGAGATGAGTGGCAGGAGTAGAGTAGAGTGGTACGGTACAGATTAGTATGTTTGTCGTAAATATGGACTTACGCAATATAATTTTGTCTACCCATCGGTTAATACAGGCCTAACTGATTATGATAATTTTCTATTTTCTGCGTATAGTTTATTCTATTCGTCATGGTTATAGTTTGATATTGCGTTGTATAAGTTTGATATGTAAGCAGGAATATGATAATGTTTTTATTTAAATGTAGGCTAAGTTCAAAGTCATTACATGCATTACTCAAGACACATCTGAAGTACCCGTTGTTGACGGCATACTTGGCATGTGCATGATGATATTTTTTGTCCACGTTGTTCCCCACATTCTGAGCCACATAAGCCTTGTCAGCGGCTTGTCGTGACGAACTTGTTTCCTTGCTCTCTCTGGCCCGTTTCGGTTTAATATTGTTTTGTATTATTGCTGATCATGATTTGATCTCTCCCTTCCGGTATAAAAGAATGCCAAGTGTCGGGTTTCAAAATTGTAGGCCTTCACATCTAGTTTCCTTTTGACTGTGATTAGGACATCCAATGTAAAGGGAGCCCTCCTTCCTCCTTTCATTACGTTCTTTCACGACCATTTCTCAATTCGATAGTCATCTTTACAATTTTCCTTGCTGTAGAGTTGATGGGACAATCATATAGAATGTGTAAAGTTATCCAACTCCCCAGCAACTTCCCGTCAATATTCAGGCAGGCTGTTTTACTCGGGCACAAATCTTTCGGAGATGAGTGGCAGTAGTAGAGAAAAAACACAGCATCACAACAATGGTCAACGTAATGTTATTGTTTATTATTTTTATGAACTTTCAATATTGTAGACGTTCACATTTTCTTTCCAATCTGTGATATTAGAGCATCTAAAATAAAGTCCGGCTCCACGGCTAAATGGTTAGCGTGGTGGCCTTTGGTCACAGGGGTCCCGGGTTCGATTCCCGGCAGGGTCGGGAATTTTAACCATAGAACGTGTGACAATCAATCAATACTGATCTGCATTTAGGGCAGTCGCCCAGGTGGCAGATTCACTATCTGTTGTTTTCCTAGCCTTTTCCTAAATGATTTCAAAGAAATTGGAAATTTATTGAGCATCACCCTTGGTAAGTTATTCCAATCCCGAACTTCCCTTCCTATAAATTAATATTTGCCTCAGTTTGTCCTCTTGAATTCCAACTTTATCTTCATATTGTGATCTTTCCTACTTTTATAAACGCCACTCAAACTTATTCGTCTACTAATGTCATTCCACGCCATCTCTCCGCTGACAGCTCGGAACATACCACTTAGTCGAGCAGCTCTCCGTCTTTCTCTCAATTCTTCCCAGCCCAAACTTTGCAACATTATTGTAACGCTACTCTTTTGTCTGAAATCACCCAGAACAAATCGAGCTGCTTTTCTTTGGATTTTTTCCAGTTCTTGAATCAGGTAATCCTGGTGAGGGTCCAATACACTGGAACCATACTCTAGTTGGGGTCTTACCAGAGACTTATATGCCATCTCCTTTACATCCTTACTACAATTGGTTAATTTCGCTGACCCGGGGGCTGGGTGTATGTGTCGTCTTTATCATCATTTCATTCTCATCACGACGCGCAGGTCGCCTACGGGAATCAAATAAAAAGACCTGCATCTGACGAGCCGAACTTGTCCTCGGACACTCCCGGCGCTAAAAGCCATACGCCATTTCATCTAAAATAAAGGCAGTCCTTCCTTCTTTTATGACACCCTCTTGTCCTATTCTTCAAGCGATCGTTCCTTTACGATTTTTCTCATTTTTGATAATAATCTTCACAATTTTCCTTGTCGATATTGACCGATGACAACGCAATTTTACACCTTAAGACAATCATGACAAGAAACATCACCAGTTGAATAATATTTCCATGTTAGCGATGCTCGACATTGATATGAACTAAGCGATGGAAGTCTAAATCATGAATTCTGTTTTCATAGTCGGTACGGTAAACCTGTAGGCTATAAGACAAATGATCGGAAATTGTATTCTCTCTAACTTTTGTTATGTAGTACTTTTCGGTAGGACCAATAACATAGGTGTTTAAAAATTAAACTTTAGGCACCTTCCCCTAAACTACCATTTCATCCAGCCAGCGTGAATAAAATTATTTATAGCCTAGACTGGGGTACCTGATTTCTGACTTTACATACCGATTTTCATTCAGTTATGTTATGTTCATCCATTTTTCTCGTGGTTTGGCGTTGATATAGACTTAACAACAACAATCGAAATTCATGAATATCTCTGTTATCATCTAGCGCCTGATAATGTGCAGCCACTTCGGTCCTGCATGCAATGTGCAGCCACTCGGGGCAGCTCGGCTACGTTCGGTCCTGCTTCGTTTTGCATTCTGTATGGCGCATATTTTCACATGAACTGGCACCTATAAAGTAGTATTATATACAAGTAGCCTATAAACAAAACTTGTATTTTTAAATGTGACCGAAATATATTACAATAAATTAATGATAATTTATATATGTCTTATTTCTAAAATTATTTACTTACACACAAACGATCAAACTGAACCAACGGCTTTTTAAATAAAAATAAAAACTGTCAGATTCTTATTTGGCTGTTACCGTTATTTGGCTTGATCAGTTTAATTATGAGAATTAACTTTATTTGCATAATGTGCTGTTTTAAAACTCATGATCTTGAAAACTGTAATCTTTAATTTGTAAACAGTTATATCTTTAGAGGAACAGAAAAACGAGAGGTGGGGTGGGGGGCGGCTAAATATTGTTTGCCCAGGGCGCTAACTACTTGAAATCGGGGCCTGCCTTCTATGCGAACGATTCTGGATTCTCACGGAAAGGAGGGCGATTCGTAAGGCTCTTTCGACATGTGTCAGATGTAGAAGGTTTATTGTAAAGAAGTCTTCTTGAAACTGAGGGACGGTGTTGTTCGGGTGGTGAAGGTGAAGACAGCGAGCAGTAGCGGCGATTGGGAATTGGAGGGGGGCAAAAATGTACAGCATAGAAAATGTATCCAGGTTTGTGTGGATATAGCAGCAAGAGGGATGGGGGTGGGTGGGTGGGAGGCGCTGTATATACATCAAAACTGCAAGAAAGAAAGGCTATAAAATTGTAAGTTTTTGATGCTCTCTGAGCGAATTTTGACGGAGGTAAATGTTGAGAGTCTACCAACTTTAGTCTGGTACCGGTAATAATATTCTTTGAGATTTTGATTCAGTATGTATGTTCAGTCGTCAGCCCTAAAGCTGGTTGGATCCTAATCAGCTCCGCCATCAGCTGTCATACATGGCCTAGGCATCACTAAAGAGGCGTACTAGGGAAATGAGGAGTGGGGTAGTTTCCCATGGCTTTCCTCGCCGAGCCAGAAGTTGCTATTACATATCAGTCTGCCAAGCCCACTGAAATGCATGCATCAACCGACCCTATGAGCAACATTTTCACACCATTCATAGCAGGGACTGGCTGCACAAGGAATGGTATTACTAGCATCACTCATACCTCAGTCACTTTCATATTGTCAAATCCAAGGATAAGACTGTGACAGGTCAATGAAAGTAACAAAATTGCTTTAGCCTATACCAGAAGACATAGTGCATTGTAAACACTAGGTCCTGCCAGTAAAGGCACTATACAATAAAACTTTCACTAAAGATAAAATATTACACATGCATTACAATTAAATAAAGTACGGCGTGATTATAAAATTTAAAATGATTTAGTATTTGAGTACCTACACAATAAGAAACTAACAGAAACCAAAGAGACTGACAGGTGCCCGCGGCAAGCGGTTAAATCATACCTCAGTGTCCATGACCTTGGCAAAAAAAAAAAAAAAAAAAAAAAAATCCCCTTCCTACCCTTCTTCACAGCACATTCAAAGTCTCCACTATTTGCTGTGGTGCTATACAAATCGGTTAGCCGCGACGAACGACATTTTATGCATATATCCGCTAATAATTTCCTTAAAAATAAAATAAAGGAAATAATTAGCTGATAAGACAACAGGGCGTTTACAAATCGCTTTGCTTAATAATTCCTATTATTCCTAGCTTCAGTCGACTAAAATGGAATAAAAATGTAATGCTTTTATCTACAAAGTGAGGGAGTCGCTCCCCCCCCCCCGGCGGCGGCGGCGGAGGAGGCGGCGGAGGAGGCGGCGGAGGAGGAGGCGTGCGGCGGCGGCGGCCGCCGAATCCCTGCATTATACTACTTACAGAGCACCGTGCTGCCCTCTTTATAGCTACTACCTTAAGCATGTAGTAGCGGGCAATTTGAAAAGTTCTGTTAGCTATCATCCGCCAACTTTAATAAAGAGAGCACCGTGCTGCCATCTTTAGCTAGATACCTTTGAAATATGGTAGCGGATAATTTAAAAAGAAAAATTCTACGGCAGCCATCTCTCGACGCTAATTGCACAAGTTGGTAGCTATACATGACTCCTTAAGGGTGCTTACGCAAGATGGCCGCTATACATATGTTGTTATGAGACGCCCTTGGGATGCTTGTGCAAGATGGCAGTTATACATGGCTCCTTATAAGACGCCCTAGGGATGCTTGCGCAAGATGGGGGCTGCTCTTATGAGACGGCTTAAGGGTCCTAGCACAAGATGGCTTGAGACTCCCTAAGGATGCTTGCGCAAGATGGCGAACACAAGATGACGGCTATACACGACTCTTTATGAGACGCCTTAAGGGTGCTTGCGCAAGATGGCTGCTGCTCTTATGAAGAAAGCTAGCTTAGAGGCTAACGTGTCGTGCTAGATCGATTCATTAAATTCCGGGCTCTAATGCAAAATGTTAAATATCTCGAAAACGGTGCATCGTAGAGCAAAACGGACACAATTTTTCTGCCTAATACCCAGGTTCGTAGTATGAGGAACATGATAGCATAAGAAAAACATAGTCTAATGATGAGATCAACGGTTCGCTTCCTACTTAGGCCCTTTGGCATTTGCTCTGTTTTAGCTTGTATTGAAGCAAGTCTTCGTAACATGATCAGGTCTAGCTATGGTAGAGAGTATAACGTACCGTGCTGGTTCGATTAATTAAATTTGGGGCTTAAATGCAAAATGTTAAATATCTCGAAAACGGTGCATCGTAGAGCAAAACGGACAAAATTTATCAGCCCAATACCCAGGTTCGCAGTATCAGGAACATGATAGCATAAGAAAAACATAGTCTAATGATGACATCAACGGTCCGGTTCCTACTTAGGCCCATTGACACTTACTCTGTTTTAGCTTGTACTGAAGCAAGTCTTCGTAACATGATCAGGTCTAGCTATGGTAGAGAGTATAACGTACCGTGCGGGTTCAATTCATTAAATTTGGGGCTTAAATGCAAAATGTTAAATATCTTGAAAACGGTGCATCGTAGAGCAAAACGGACAAAATTTATCAGCCCAATACCCAGGTTCGCAGTATCAGGAGCATGATAGCATAAGAAAAACATAGTCTAATGATGAGATCAACGGTTCGGTTCCTACTTAGGCCCTTTGACATTTGCTCTGTTTTAGCTTGTATTTAAGCAAGTCTTCGTAACATGATCAGGTCTAGCTATCGTAGAGAGTATAACGTAAATAAATTTGGGGCTTAAATGCAAAATGTTAAATATCTTGAAAACGTTGCATCGTAGAGCAAAACGGACAAAATTTTTCAGCCTACTACGTAGGTTCGCAGTATCAGGAACATGATAGCATAAGAAAAACATAGTCTAATGATGAGATCAACGGTCCGATTCCTACTTAAGCCCTTTGACATTGACAGCTATCTAATTCTACAAGATGGCAGCTTAAGGGTGCTTACAAAAGATGGCTTGAGGCACCCTAGGGATGCTTACGCAACATGGCGGACACACAATGGTGGCTATACATAGCTCCTTATGAGACAGCCTAGGGGTGTTCGCACAAGATGGCGGCTACTCTTATGAAGAAAGCTAGCTTAGAGGCTACTGCGCAAGATGACGGCTACTGTTATGCATGCGGTGGAGGGCAATTTGTGACTGCTCTCATCTTTAATCAACAGTGCATCGTACCGCTATCTTTACAGCACCAAATCTCATACTTTTAAAATGTGGTGGCTGGTAATTAAAAAAATCTTCGTGCTTTTTTAAAAGTTAACAGCGGTTATCTTTAAACAATAGCGGTTATACATAAGCTGTTAAGGCCTCTACCTATGTCAAGGCATCGCTCTATCGAACAAGTTTAAACCTGCATTGCGAAGGCAAGAGTGTGCAGCGAAAACATCATTGTGCATGTTTCGACTTGCGAAACATAACAAAACTAGAATCGATGTCGTTAACCTCAGCATGTGATCAGAACATTGATCGATGTGTCCAGAACACTACATGAGTGATTAAGACTAGAATCGAACACTGTACTCGATGCAACGTGTGTTTAGAACATGTTAGGGGATACCTTTGTTCTAAGAAGATTAGATTGAAACATTACAAGACTAGAATCGTAGCTGTTAACTTTAACATGTAATCAGAACATTGTTTGATGTGTTCACAGCAAAAGTGCAATTTCAATGATTTGCTTACTGTAAAAATAAAAAAACACACTGTGCACATATCGCGTAGCTAACTCGCTCAGTAAACGATGTTGCAAAAGTACAACTTCAATGATTTGCCTAGTGTAAAAATCGAAAACACACTGTGTACATATCGCGAAGCTAACTTGCTCAGTAAACGATATTGCAAAAGTACAACTTCAATGATTTGCCTAGTGTAAAAATAAAAAAACACACTGTTCACATACTGTGCAGCCAACTTGTTCGGTAAACGATATAGCAAAAGTACAACTTATGATATTCGTCTTGTGCGAAAATCAAAATCTACAGAAAAACTATACTGCGTAGCTAACTCGCTCGGTAAACCATAATCTAATTTTGTTACAATAGAAAAAATAGATTTAAACCCTGTTCTATTATCGCAAACACGGAGAGTAAAATTAAACAGAACGATTGGTGCTATAAGAAATACATTTGTTACATTTAAGTCCCTAGCAGTCGAACAAGTTATCGCATAAACATGTAACACGAAATATCAATCAATCCGTTGGTATGGGTTACAAGCATGTACACGATACAACATGTGTATAGAACATTGGTTGATGTGTTCAGTACACTAGATAAGTGATCAAGACTAGAATAGAACACTGTACTCGATGCAACATGTGTTTAGAACATGTTACGGGATACCTTTGTTCTAAGAAAATCAGATTGAAACATAACAAGACTAGAATCGATGTCATTAACTTCAACATGTCATTAGAACATTGATTAATGTGTTCAGAACACTAAATAAGTAATCAAGACTAGAATAGAACACTGTACTCGATACAACCTGTGTTTAGAACATATCAGGGAATGCTTTTGTTCTAAGAATATTAGATTACAAAAGAAGTAATTAAGGCTAGAATGGAACACAGTACTCGATGTCGTTAAATTCAACATGTGATTAGAACATGGATTGATATGTTCAGAAAAAAAGGACTTTTCCTCCACCTCCTCCTCTTCCTGACTGCATTCTCCTCCTCCTAGGGCAAAAGGGCTAATGGGCAAAAGGGCTCCTCCACTACCTTACTACGCCCTTCTCCTTCAGGAAGGAGTTAGCTGAAGTGGGTACATTTTAACACCCTCATCGATGGCTGTCAGCAAGAACGCTTCTACTTTGGTAAGTGTAGAACATTAATCTTTATTGGTAAATGGTTTTATGTTCAGAACAAGGAATGGAACCTAGGGGTCACCTAATAAAATCCCCGAGGTGCGATGAGTTGCGTTTTTCTAACAAAAATCAGAATCTGCTTGATTGTTTTAAATGTTTGGAACACAGAACTTTTCAAGATGACAGCAGTGAGGTTAGCGATGTTCTGTTGTTGGATTTTAAATTCCGCGCTACAACATGCATAAGGTGGCAGCCTTGAGGTTTACCGCCGTAACGATGACAGCAGTGAGGTTAGCCATGTTCTGTTGTTGGATTTTAAATTCCGCGTTACAACATGCATAAGGTGGCAGCCTTGAGGTTGAGCAGCGTGAAGATGGCAACAGTGAGGTTAGCGACGCTCTATTGTCCTTCAAAGTGAGGTTAGGGTCCATCAAGAAGACAGCTGTCAAAAAGCACGTGGCTTTGTTTACCAAACAAGAGCAAGTGGCTGTGACGTCACGGTCACGTAATCAATCCTTAGCTTTACGTTGTTAAGAGCAGCATTAGGATTAGCTATGTTAAAAAAATCTTGGGAGCAGAGCAGCAGTAAGAATAGCCATGTTTAAAAGCGTGTACACATCACTTATCTATGATGTATGCATCGACTATCGTACTAAACTTCTTGCGCTAGATTGTACTGCTATCTTAGCATAACCTATACGCATGAACTTAAAGTACAAAGAATAGCTATGTTTCAAGGCGTGTACACATCACCTGTTTATTCTACATGCATCGAATTTCGTACTAAACTTCTTCCGCTACCTTAGCATAACCTATACGCATGAACTTAATTTACAAAGATAGCCATGTTTCAAAGCGTGCACACATTACCTATTGATTTTACATGAATCGACTATCATGCTAAACTTCTTCCGCCAGATTGTGCTGCTATCTTAGCATAACCTATACGCATGAACTTAAAGTACACAGAATAGCCATGATTAAAAGCGTGTACACATTACCTATCGATTTTGCATGCATCAACTATCACACTAAACTTCTTCCACTAGATTGTGCTGCTATCTTAGCATAAGCCATTCGCATGAACTTAAAGTACAAAGAATAGCCATTTTTCACAGCGTGTACACATCACCTATCGATTTTGCATGCATCAACTATCGTACTAAACTTCTTCCGCTAGATTGTACTGCCATCTTAGCATAACCTATACGCATGAACTTAAAGTACAAGGAATAGCTATGTTTAAAAGCGTGTACACATCACCTATCGATTTTTCATGCATCGACCGTCATACTAAATTTCTCCGCTAGATTGTGCAGCTATCTTAGCATAACTTATACGCATGAACTTAAAGTACAAAGATTGGTCATGTTTCAAAGCGTGTAGACATCACCTATCGATTTTGTATGCATCGACTCTCATACTAAACTTCTTCCGCTAGTTTGTGCTGCTATCTTAGTATAACCTATGTGCATGAACTTAAAGTACAAAGAATAGCCATGTTTCAAAGCATCTACACATCACCTATCGATTTTGCACGCATCAGATATCGT
Organism: Anabrus simplex; assembly: GCF_040414725.1. Taxonomy (NCBI): domain Eukaryota; kingdom Metazoa; phylum Arthropoda; class Insecta; order Orthoptera; family Tettigoniidae; genus Anabrus; species Anabrus simplex. The sequence continues at coordinate 690,034,094 of NC_090265.1, read as the reverse complement.
ACTAAACTTCTTCCGCTAGATTGTACTCCTATCTTAGAATAGCCTATACGCACCTATACGCACGAACTTAAAGCACAAAAAATAACGACGTTTAACAGCGTGTACACATCACCTATTGATTTTGCATGCATCGACTATTTTTTACCGCCAGTGTGTACAACGATCGCATATATGTATTGCTAACTTATGTGTATAAAGTTAAAGCACAAAGATTAGCTATGTTCAAAGCGCGTACACATCACCTATCGATTTTGCATGCATCGACTATCGTACTAAACTTCTCCCGCTAGAGTGCACAACGATCGCAATTGTGTGCTACTACTTATGTGTGTGTCAACATAAAGCACAAAAAGTAGCGTGTACACATCACGTATCGATGATGCATGCGTCGACTATCGTACTAGTCTTCTTCCGCTAGAGCATGTAGCAATCGCATTTGTGTATTCCTAACCTATGTACATGAACTTATAGCGCAAAGAATAGCCATGTTTAAAAAGGCTTGTACACATCACTTATCGATGATGTATGCATCGACTATCGTACTAAACTTCTTCCACAACAGCGTGCGACCATCGCTTGTGTGTGCTGCAATCTTAACATAACCTATGTGCACGAACTTAAAGCACAAAGAATAGCCAAGTTCAAAGCGTGTACATATCACCTATCGATTTTGCATGCATCGACTTTCGTACTAAACTTCTTCCACTAGAGCGTGCAACAAACTTATAAGTATGCTGCTAACTTAGCATAACCTATATGAAAGAACTTAAAGCACAAAGAATAGCGATGTATAAAAATATTGTGAACATAGCAGCAGCAGTAAGAATAGCAATTTTTAAAAGCGTGTACGCATTGCCTATCGATTATACATGCATCAACTAAAGTACTAAACTTATCCCAGTAGATTGTGCTGCTATCTTAGCATAATCTATGTAAGCGAACTTAAAGCACAAAGAATAGCTATATTTAAAAATCTTGTGAATATTGACTGTGACGTCACAGTCACGTGCTCTTGTTTGGTAAACAAAGCCACGTGCTTTTTGACAGCTGTCTTCTTGACGGGCCCTAACCTCAATTTGAAGGACAATAGAGCGTCGCTAACCTCACTGTTGCCATCTTCACGGTGCTCAACCTCAAGGCTGCCACCTTATGCATGTTGTAGCGCGGAATTTAAAATCCAACAACAGAACATCGCTAACCTCACTGCTGTCATCTTTACGGCGGTAAACCTCAAGACTGCCACATTATGCAGGTTGTAGCGCGGAATTTAAAATCCAACAACAGAACATCGCTAACCTCACTGCTGTCATTTTGAAAAGTTCAGTGTTCCAAACACTTAAAAAATCAAGCAGATACTGATTTTTGTTAGAAAAACGCAACTCATCGCACCTCGGGGATTTTATTAGGTAATTCTGATAAGACGAGACCCCTAGGTTCCATTCCTTGTTCTGAACATAAAACCATTTACCAATAAAGATTAATGTTCTACACTTACCAAAGTAGAAGCGTTCTTGCTGATAGCCATCGATGAGGGTGTTAAAATGTACCTATTTCAGCTAACTCCTTCCTGAAGGAGAAGGGCGTAGTAAGGTAGTGGAGGAGCCCTTTTGCCCTTTAGCCCATTAGCCCTTTAGCCCATTAGCCCTTTAGCCCTTTAGCTCTTTAGCCCTAGGAGAGGATGCAGTCAGGAAGAGGAGGGAGGTGGAGGAAAAGTCCTTTTGTTCTGAACACATCAATCAATGTTCTAATGACATGTTGAAGTTAACGACATCGATTCTAGACTTGTTATGTTTCAATCTGATTTTCTTAGAACAAAGGTATCCCGTAACATGTTCTAAACACATGTTGCATCGAGTACAGTGTTCTATTCTAGTCTTGATCACTTACCTAGTGTTCTGAACACATCAAGCAATGTTCTAAACACATGTTGCATCGTGTACATGCTTGTAACCCATACCAGCGGATTGACTGATATTTCATGTTACATGTTTATGCGATAACTTGTTCGACTGCTAGGGACTTAAATGTAAGAAATGTATTTTTTTGTAGCACCAATCGTTCTGTTTAATTTTACTCTCCGTGTTTGCGATAGTAGAACAGGGTTTAAATCTGTTTTTCTATTGTAACTAAATCAGATTATGGTTTACCGAGCGAGTTAGCTACGCAGTATAGTTTTTTCTGTAGATTTTGATTTTCGCACAAGACGAATATCATAAGTTGTACTTTTGCTATATCGTTTACCGAACAAGTTGGCTACACAGTATGTGTGCAGTGTGTTTTTTGATTTTTACACTAGGCAAATCATTGAAGTTGTACTTTTGCAATATCGTTTACTGAGCGAGTTAGCTTCGCGATATGTACACAGTGTGTTTTCGATTTTTACACTAGGCAAATCATTGAAGTTGTACTTTTGCAATATCGTTTACTGAGCGAGTTAACTACGCGATATATGCACATTGTGTTTTTGATTTTTACAGTAAGCAAATCATTGAAATTGTACTTTTGCTGTGAACACATCAAACAATGTTCTGATTACATGTTAAAGTTAACAGCAACCATTCTAGTCTTGTAATGTTTCAATCTAATCTTCTTAGAACAAAGGTATCTCCTAACATGTTCTAAACACATGTTGCATCTAGTGCAGTGTTCGATTCTAGTCTTAATCACTTATGTAGTGTTCTGGACACATCAATCGATGTTCTGATCACATGCTGATTTTAACGACATCGATTCTAGTCTTGTTATGTTTCGCAAGTCTAAACATGCACAATGATGTTTTCGCTGCACACTCTTGCCTTCGCAATGCAGGTTTAAACTTGTTCGATAGAGCGATGCCTTGACATAGGTAGAGGCCTTAACAGCTTATGTATAACCGCTATTGTTTAAAGATGACCGCTGTTAGCTGTTAAAAAACCACGAAATTTTTTTAATTACCCACCACCACATTTTAAAACTATGAGATTTAGTGCTGTAAAGATAGCGGCACGATGCACTGTTGATTAAAGATGAGAGCTGTCACAAATTGCCCTCCACCGCATGCATAACAGTAGCCGTCATCTTGCGCAGTAGCCTCTCAGCTAGCTTTCTTCATAAGAGTAGTCGCCATCTTGTGCGAGCACCCCTAGGCTGTCTCATAAGGGGCTATGTATAGCCACCATTGTGTGTCCGCCATCTTACGTAAGCATCCCAAGGGTGTCTCAAGACATCTTGTGTAAGCACCCTTAAGCTGTCTCATAAGAGAAGCTGCCATCTTGTAGAATTAGATAGATGTCAATACCAAAGGGCTTAAGTAGGAATCGAACCGTTGATCTAATCATTAGACTATGTTTTTCTTATGCTATCATGTTCCTGATACTGCGTCCCTAGGTATTAGGCTAGAACATTTTGTCCGTTTTGCTCTACGATGCAACGTTTTCAAGATATTTAACATTTTGCATTTAAGCCCCAAATTTAATGAATCGAACCAGCACGGTACGTTATACTCTCTACCATAGCTAGACCTGATCATGTTACGAAGACTTGCTTCAATACAAGCTAAAACAGAGCAAATGTCAAAGGGCCTAAGTAGGAACCGAACCGTTGATCTCATCATTAGACTATGTTTTTCTTATGCTATCATGTTCCTGATACTGCGAACCTGGGTATTGGGCTGATATATTTTGTCCGTTTTGCTCTACGATGCACCGTTTTCAAGATATTTAACATTTTGTATTTAAGCCCCAAATTTAATAAATCGAACCAGCACGGTACGTTATACTCTCTACCATAGCTAGACCTGATCATGTTACGAAGACTTGCTTCAATACAAGGTAATACAGAACAAATGCCAAAGGGCCTAAGTAGGAACCGAACCGTTAACCTCATCATTAGACTATGTTTTTCTTATGCTATCACGTTCCTCATACTACGAACCTGGGTAATAGGCAGAAAAATTGTGTCCGTTTTGCTCTACGATGCACCGTTTTCGAGATATTTAACATTTTGCATTTAAGCCCCGAATTTAATGAATCAAACTAGCACGACATGTTAGCCTCTAAGCTAGCTTTCTTCATAAGAGCAGCAGCCATCTTGCGCAAGCGCCCTTAAGGTGTCTCATAAGGAGTCGTGTATAGCCGGCATCTTGTGTCCGCCATCTTGCGCAAGCATCCCAAGGGCGTCTCATAACATCATATGTATAGCGGCCATCTTGCGTAAGCACCCTTAAGGAGTCATGTATAGCTACCAACTTGTGCAATTAGCGTCGAGAGATGGCTGCCGTAGAATTTTTCTTTTTAAATTATCCGCCACCATATTTCAAAGGTATCTAGCTAAAGATGGCAGCACGGTGCTCTCTTGATTAAAGATGGCGGATGATAGCTAACAGAACTTTTCAAATTGCCCGCTACTACATGCTTAAGGTAGTAGCTATAAAGAGGGCAGCACGGTGCTCTGTAGATTAAAGATGGCGGATGACAGCTGCCGAAATTGCCTGCATGATAGCAGCACGGTGCTCCGTTGATTAAAGATGGCGGATGACAGCTGTCAAAAAAGCACGTACGTATGTTTCCAAACAAGAACACATAGAATTTTTCAAATTATCCGCCACCATATTTCAAAGGTATCTAGCTAAAGAGTGCAGCACGGTGCTCCCTTGATAAAGGATGGCGGATGGTATCTGTCAAAAAAAGCACGTGGCTTTGTTTCCAAACAAGAGCACGTAGAAGTTTTGAAATTGCCGCCACCACATTTCAACTAAAGAGTGCAGCACTGTGCTCTCTTGATTAAAGATGGCTGCTGTCACGTGGAATTGCCTGTCACCAGAGTGCAGCACGGTGCTCTGTCGATTAAAGATGGCTGCTATCAAAAAGCATTTTTCAAATTTTCCGCCACCACATGTCAAAGATATGTAGCTAAAGAGGGCAGCACGGTGCTCTCTTGATTAAAAATGGCGGATGACTGCTGTCAGAAAAGCATGTGGATTTCTTTACCGATTCAAATCTCGCGCTAGTTAGGTTAAGTTGGTACCACTACGGTTTAGGCCCGTCAAGATGGTAATACTGAGGTTTGCGGTACGTTGTTGTCAATGATAGCTGTTAAAAAAGCACGTAGCTGTCAAAAAAGCACGTGGATTTGTTTACCAATTCAAATTTCCCGCGGGAGGAGAAGCAGGCCCATGGAAAGGCTCCCGGGAGGAGGAGGAGGGGTCGGCCCCTGGGAAGTTCCCTCGGGAGGAGGAGGAGAAGGAGGCCCCTGGGAGCCGGAGGAGGAGGAGGTTGCCGAACTGTCGAATTATACTACTAACATACCATGAAATTTTTCATTACGACGATGTTGGTTTTATTTCAATGATGTTGGTAACACTGGGAAGTTCTGTTTTTGCGCGCTCACACCAAGTGTTTGAGTTCGTGAATATTTTGCCAATGCAGGTGTTGTTGTGTGTTTAATTATGTAGTTCTTGTTATGAGGAATATGTATATGTGTTGGGCTATTTGCGTGTTTGTTCAGTGTGTAAAACTCAGTGGAGAGCCTCTTGAAAACCGCATACGGGTATATTTCTAAATATTTTTTGGAGGGGGATGGGTTACAGCACACAACTTATTTTCTGCACCAGCCGCCACTGTTTGTGATCAGGGTTGGAGAGCTGGAAGAAGGAGAACTACAGTATAATGACAAACTTTTAATACTGGAAGGTGATCATGTTTTGTCTAGACGCGTCGGAAATCACACTCATGATCTGTCAACTCCCCCGATTTAAGCAGGAGACTCCCTATTTTTGGTCCTTCCTCCCTCTCTAGTGATCACAGATGCTCAGCTCTCGATTTTGAGAACAGATTTAGTATTCTTGTATTTTTTAAAAATCCCAGGTTTTTCCTCGTTCCTTAAGTGTTTTTCTGGAGAGAATTGATGTCAGTGGGCATTGGCAAGACAGATGCAATCAGCTGGTGGTGTTCTGAAATATGACAGAATTTCTAGCGTATTACATTTTATTTTATTATTTCCGCATAGCAATGCCGACTGTGAAATTATTGTTTAGCACGTTTTCCAGGACAACAACTCAATTTAGATTAAAGCTTGCCAAAAAATATTTCTGGAAAAAACCTTAAACCCCGTTCAACAAGGCCAGTGCTTTGAGCCTATTTATGAAGAAGCCTAAGGGAGTTAGAATGAAGAAATGTGTTCTAAAGCTCAGATACATACACTATTTCAGTATTTATAAAATACATGCAATATTTCAGTATTTATAAATATGTATGTGTATGTTGAGTGCTCATCCCGAAGGCTGGTTTGGACCTCAACAGCCTCACTGTGCCAGACGTCGCTATTACATATCAGTCTGCCAAGCCCACTGAAATGCCCGCACCAACTGATCCTATGAGCAACATTTTCACACCATTCATACTAGGGACTGGCTGCAGAAGGAATGGGACTACTAGGATTGCTCATACCTCGGTCACTTTCATCTTGTCAAAGATACGGATGAGACTAAGACAGGTCAATGAAAGTAACAAATTTGTTCTAGCCCACACCAGAAAACATAGTGCACTGTAAACACTAGATCTTGCCAGCAAAAGCAAATTTAAAAATAAATACATAAAACTTAATTAATTAATTAATTAATAAGATGAATTACATAACTGAGTAGTATAATGTGTTAAATATTCTTCAAAGTTACGTCATCAATGATGTGTTGTAACATGTCGGGATTTGCTGCAAAAACAAAATCTCCTGATTTTTAACTTTTGAAAGTGGCACGTCTGGATCTATCTTGAGAAGAGTACAAACAGACTCTTAGACTACATTCGGCTAAATAGCGCCGGCTCTATTTCCGTACCAAAAACTGACAAGAAAACCAAAAAACAACGCCCAGAAGAAAATGCTGCAATGGCAGAATGATGAAATGGACAGATTGCACTTTTTGAAATGTTGTTTCATACAAAGTTTAAATGTGAATCCTCTAGATTAAAAACTCCCTAAAGACCATTTAAAAAAAATTGAGATAAGCATAGCAGTAGATTTCCAAGGATGAGTTCGATCGGTTGGTGAACCTCTGAGTTTCAGAACTCGCTAAGTTACGGACGAGCTACTTGAAAATCGCTGTTAAATTCAAAATCATCTATATCCACCACCAGTTACTTTCAAAAGCCTCTATGTGTATCAACCAATGAGAAATTCCAAATGTATTGAGGAATAAGAATGGCGTCACTCGTTTAGCAATGCAGCCAACTCTTGCGATCTTCTTTTAACCACAGATTTTCGTATACTAATGGACCCGAAAGAAAGACAAAACAATATGATTGTCAGAGGATAATATGAACCTATTCACAGAGATTTTGATTTAAGTTAAAGGCCTAATCATTGGAGAAAGTACAAATTGTCCGTTCTTTCTACCTCGGACAGGAGAATTCTAAAGCAGTGTGTTGACAATATGCGTTACTCTGATAGTAGGTGGCTTCCCAGTGCATTAAGGAGAAAGCGATTTGTTGTCCATTTCCTTGGCATCATTTATTGAAAAATGAGGGACGAAACTTTTCTTGTTGCTAAAGCAACTCTTGGAAGAGGGCGAAAAAGGTTGTGGTAGGTGGATAATTGGAAAAGGTCTAGGGAAAAGCGAGAAAGGTGAGTATTGTTTAGAGATTAAAGTATTATTACAGTTCTTATAGTTACATTCTTGACTGTGATTTAGACGTTTGTATTCATGATTACTAGGCCAAGAATGCAAAACAATTGTATAAAATGTAATTCAGTGATCTTATATTGTTTAACATCATTTTCGTGATAAAAGCTGAAGTAAGTGTGTTAGTTTCAAAATGCTCTATATCCAGTAGTATTCATGATTATGAGTTTCAAAATCCCCTATGTTAGTATTTGAGATTCAAAACCCCCTACGTCCATATTTAACACTGATTTTACTGCATATTAATATCTCTGAATGTATTTTATGTAACTTATACTTGCTTCTGGATCCTCTTTGCATGTTTAGATAACACAAATTGTTCAGTACCATTTCAATAACAACCTGTCAAAGAAAAAGTCACTTCCTGAACAATTTATGGAAGTGGATATAGAGGATTTTGAATCTAGAGGATTCGTGTGATCGTTAGCTTAAAAATATCTTCTGAATGAAAGTACTTGCAATTATTGAAGCTCGTTATTATTTGGCTTACTAATGTGATGCAGGGAGTGAGAAAATGACAGGTCTGCTGCTAGTTGCGGAGTTCGTGTGAGCCGATTTAGGCACTACCTGAAGTGGTCAGAGCCACAAGTGATAAGACAGATACTGTAAGATTATAAGCCCTTGTGCAGTGGCGGCGATAAGAACCCGCTGACCCCGTGAGGCGGGGGGAGGGCATAGCTTGTGAGGGCACATGACTGTTTTTTAATTCGGAGCTGAAGAGTGACTTGACATATTCATAAAACTACAGCACACAACGTAATATTATTTGTATTACAGAGGGTTATTCCAAACTTCGGCCGTCGTAGTGCAGAGCTTCTTTCAGCAATAGGAGTACGGTAGTTATTTCTGAAAGAATGTGGGTTTCCCAGCGTGCTCCAATAATAACCATTCCTTGCTGCCAGTCACAACAATCAACACGGCTTTTGAAGTAATTAGCAAGCTCTGAAAACCCAGTAGTCAGTGAAGAGGTGATAACAAAGACATCCTTCTTATCTAAACTCTAAATACTGAAGTTTCGAGCCTGTTTATAACTCTGGACAGTCAGTGTAGCTAAGCAGACCTACGATAGATGGTTGAGTTGTAAATTATTTGGTCCAAGGAACGAGATTATTTCTTTATATTGTGACGGTCAGAGTGTTTTGGTTACTATAATTGGAATATGTATTTCTTGTGTGTGTGCATGTGTTCGTAACATATAAGTGTATTATTGTAATTCCATCGGATTTGAAAACTAAATTATGTAATTATTATTATTGTCACAGGTGAACAATGTAGTGAAAGTGGAAAATGTTTATTGAAGACTTTATTTGTAAATTGTGGTAACATGCTTTATTTGTAACGACCTAACCTGTACAGTGTAATATTTGTAACATATGTATTTGTAAATAGTAGATTTCAGTTCTGTACTTACTGGAAGTAACTAGAAAATTGTTACATGAATTTTTGAACAGGGTGTGTTGCCTTTTGTTGGTTATGTGTTCTAGAAGGCATATTCTAATTATTCTGGAAATGGAAGATTCGCGAACGTGCGTATTCGAGAAAATTATTTAAAGTTCGCGACTGTAGTACGAATTGTGATTGGTGAACCTAGGAGGGGATAGGCGGACTCATGCATTCTGATTGGCTACTCCAAGGCCAGCGTTTACCTTTATATAGAGTGCCAGGCAGCATTTCGTCGTCTAGTCTGGTCCTGACTAGTCTTGTCTTGTCTTGGCCTAATCTGCCTTAGTCTGTCTTGGTCTGTCTGAAGTTTTACGTCGTGTGTGACGCCTCGCTAACGGGATGGGCCACCTTCGGGTAAGCACTCTTGAATTCCGTTCCGGCTAAAATTTCCGTAATGTTCGGTTGTTATTTCGTATAGGAGTCAGCCCTAGCCTAAACTAGATTCGCCAAATAATTATTTATGACGCCTTAGCTTTTCAGCTGGGCTTGCCTGTTTGTTTTCGAGGCATTCCCTTTTCTTGTTTCACTAAATATGTAGATTGTAGTTTAATATATTTATCTTGCGGTTTGCCTCTGGTAGTTCAGGGTCACTTGATGTACGCTAAAGTTCTGAGAGTGCGTTTACTTCACTGTAAATTGCATTGTACAACTGGATTTGTAACTAGATGTATAGTTGGTTTGAAATTTTGAACGTGTAGAAAGGTATTATCAAAGAACCTCTAAGTTATGTGTACCATAGAGCATATAGTTCGTAAGTTGCAAGTTGGCGGATTTTGTTCGGAATGTTTTTGTAAAATCCATTTGTAAATAATATTTTTCAAATTTAAGGATCACGGTTGATTTATTTCGGAATCTGCAATCTAAGCCATGTCCATGCCCTCGGAGGTCCTAACTGCTTGCACCTTCCTCGTTTTTGTCCACTAATTGGCCCTACTGATATTTACGTATGTTTTGGTCGGCGGTGATCCGCGTAATTTCAGCTAAGGTTTCTGATATTGTGTAGTTGCTCTTACCTTCCCCCTTTATTGTGTTTAGTGCTTTGTTTTGTGTAACCACTGTAGTAGCGGTTACAATTATTATTATTGTTACGGAGTTATCCGTGGAATGCAGAGGTGAAAGAAGGTGCGGGCTTGAATGGGTTAACTACAAGTCCGAAAAATGAATTAAAATTTTAATAAAGGTTATATTTTCAATAGACAACAAGATTTAACAAATTTTCACTAGGTGAAATAACAATAAAAAATCAGGTACAATTATAACTTTACAAATGAAAGCACAAGTTAAGGGATCTTTACAAATTCTGGGCTTCGAGCCCCAAGTTCAATAATGCCTGAGCTCTCAGCTCACAACCACAATTTACCAAAGGGCAGAAAACCCCTGATGCTTCGGTTTTTAAATCATTCAGCTTTGCTTCCATATCCTTAAAACTGTTGGCTAACAAACACAAGTCATCCGCAAAGTCCAAGTCCTCCAACCTGCCTGTCAGTCCCCATTGAATTCCTCTTCGGCGATTCATTGCCTTCTTCATCATAAGATCCAGCACCATCAGAAATAGTATTGGTGACAGCAGAACCAAGGAGATGCGTTATAATAACCGAAACAAGGCACTATTATTTTTAGGAAACCAAGAGATCGAACAAGTCAACCAGTTTTGCTACCTGGGAAGTATAGTCACCCATGAGGGAGGAACTATAGAGGATATAGAAAATATAATAAATAAGGCTAAAGGAGCATTTGCAATGCTGAGACCAATTTGGAAATCTAAGGAACTTAACACCTATACCAAACTACGCATCTTCAATACAAATGTCAAGTCAGTATTGCTCTATCGGTGTGAAACATGGAAGACTAACAAACAACTGATTAGCAGACTTCAAACATTTGTGAACAGAAGTTTGAGGAATATCCTGAGGATATGGTGGCCACAAGTAATCTCCAATGAAGAACTATGGAAAAAACCCATCAAACACCCATTGATATTGAGATGCGTCGTAGGAAATGGAAGTGGATCGGGCATACATCACGGCGAGATAAAGACAACATAGCAAGACAAGCCCTGGAATGGAACCCACAAGGTAGCAGGAGAAGAGGCAGACCAAGAAACACATGGAGGAGGAGTGTAATAGCAGAAGGGATGGAGAAAGGAGGAAAGACCTGGACAGAGATCAGGACGATGGCGCAGAACAGATTCCGGTGGCGGAAGTTCGTTGATGACCTATGCTCCACTTAGGAGATACAGGAAATAAGTCAAGTCAGAAAACCCCTAATTACATGGAGCACTTGCTCCCACCTAGTAATGTCAAGCCTCCTAGAGGCACCTTTCAAAATATCAGAAAGAGCTGACCCGCTCTCAATCCTTCAAGCCTATTAAAGGCAATACAATGCTTTACGATCACGTGCCATCGAGGCGCAACTTACAAGAATTAAACAGGGGTATCTCGTACCCAGCCTACAGGGCCTTAAAAGGAAAATAATAGGTTACTTAAATGGCCCAAAATACCAATATGAATGGAGGCGTAGCTTGCGCTCCTACATGAAACCTTATAAAACCTAAGGGGCACTAGGCCGATGACACAGGGGCTATTCCCAAACTAGGGAGGTGACTCGTATAAGAACATTTTAATACATTAAGAGTAGAAAATCGGTTATGAAAACGTAGTCACCTCAACTCAAAATGAAGGGGAGCTCAAGAGGTTAAAGCACTCTCTATCCCCGATTTACAGTTAAATAATAAGAAACTTTTAAATAGGCCGGCACTAAGTTACATTTTTAGAAAGGTACGTTACATTGAAAAAGTTTCTGACCTTCCTCGAGGGCTAAACTGCTGAGCTAGCAAGAAATAAAGATGTTAAAAGGCCATTACCTTGTAGAAGAGCTGCTGGCGGATGAAAGAGGCGCTTCCCGCCTCCTGCTATACTTCCATACACTAAGCTAGATGTTGTACGAGTGGCCGAGAGCCATGAAAATCAGCAGTTTTTATACTCTCGGGGAAGATTCGAGACCTTTCATGAATGATTAAGACACACCCACAGTCGTTTATTGGGTAGCTTACAGTTACACATCAACATTGGGGAAGAAAGACGCCATTGGCTGAAAATTATTGACAGAAATTTACGATTGGCTAATCTCAAAACTGGCGGAAAGAAAGATTAATATTGCCAACCCACAAATGAAAGAACAACATTTAGTAAAGAACAAACTTATGAATACAAAATATCTTCAAGAAAAGGTCCTTCACATCGCACCAGGGTGCATGATCATAGTTTTTGGTAGAGACATCTGTGAGAGAATGTCCACACTTCTTGATAATTAATAAACAAAAACAATTCGAAATTAACACAGTGACATCTTCTGATAAACGGTTGAATTAATTCAGTTTTAAAGTTCAGAGTTTCAGCTGTAGAGGAGTACTTTAAGGCGGAAAATTCAAATGTGCGGCGTATAGGTGTACCAACCGGTACAATTATTATTATTATTATTATTATTATTATTATTATTATTATTATTATTATTATTATTATTATTATTATTATTATTATTGTTAATTGTATTAATATACAACCCTGTGCTACGAAAAAAACTTGTAACTTTCCGTATCAGAAAATGAGGGTCCCATTTTGAATTATTGCGTGAGGGCCCCGAGCTTCTTAGCGCCATTACTGCCCTTGTGGTATTTCTTTGTCTCGTAACAAGGGCGTCATTCCAGTGGGTGGAAATACCCGCACTGTAAGTCTTTTTAGTCTATTTTGTGCGAGTGGTTTAATGTCGCACAAGCACAACAAAGGTTTTCGGCAACGGAAGGATGGGAAAGGGAAGAAAGCGGCCATGGCCTTAATTAAGGTACAGCCCCACCATTTACCTGGTGTGACAATGGGAAATCAAGGAAAACCATCTTCAGAGCTGACGACAGTGGGGTTCGAATCCACTATCTCCCGGATGCAAGCTCACAGATGAGCGCCGCTAACCGCACGACCAACTCGCTCGGTCCTAAACAAGTAAAATGGCCGAAATATGACCAAAACAATAAGACTGGTAAAATATGCATCTGTATGCCCTATAAAACATGGCTAAATCGGCGGTTTAGAGCAATTTTTCACAATGGCAAAACTTCTGCATCTGCTGATCGTCATTAACACTAGTAAACACTCGTTTTTCATCATTCTTATAGTTAAAAAAAAAACAAGTGATTGACAGTGGTCGATATGCCCGGCCATTTTTAGGTCTGCCGACGATGGTTTGTTTATTTATTATATTATCATAGTATATCGTTGGCTGAATGATCAGCGTACTGGCCTTCAGTTCAGCGGGTCCCGGGTTCGATTCCCGGCCGGGCCGGGGATTTTAACCTTCATTGGTTAATTCCAGTGGGCTGGCGGCTGGGTGTTTGTGCAGTCCCCACCTTCCCTGCAAGTCGCACACCACACATGACACTATCCTCCACCACAATAACACGCAGTTACCTACACATGGCGGATGCCTCCCACCCTCATCGGAGGGCCTGCCTTACAAGGGCTGCACTCGGCTAGAAATAGCCACACGAAATTAGTATTATAGAGTAGGGCCTATATACAATTTTACAATGGTGAAGTGATTGAAATTGGCCACGTTGAGTGGCTCAGACGGTTGAGGCACTGGCCTTCTGACCCCGACTTGGCATGTTCAATCCTGGTTCAGTCCGTATGTATCCCAAAGTGCTCGAATACGTCAGCCTCGTATCGGTAGATTTACTGGCAAGTAAAAGAACTCCTGCGGGACAAAATGCTGGCACGTCGGCGTTTCCGAAAATCGTCAAAATGGTAGTTAATGGTGGGGGGGGGGTAAAAACAATATCATTGTTATTGACTGAAATGGCCTAGATACTTATTGCACCTTTGAAAGAAAATCGTAATTCTCTGTTATGGTCAGCGTAATTTTCTGTTACATTAATTAATTTCGCTACGTTATGTATAATCTGGTAAAAGAAATAGGGCGGCGGGATGGGGGCGTGAAATGTGCGGGCTTATATAGAGTCCGTTAATTTCATCTATAACAACGTCCGACTCGTTGGCTGAATGGGCAGCGTACTGAGGGTTCCGGGATCGATTCCCGGCCGGGTCGAGGTTTTTAACCTTCGTTGGTTAATTCCAATGGCTCGGGGGCTCGGTGTTTGTGCTGTCCCCAACATCTCTGCAACTCACATACCGCACATAACACTATCCTCCACCACAACAACACGCAGTTACCTACACATGGCAGATGCCGCCCACCCTCACCGGAGGGTCTGCCTTACAAGGGCTGCACTCGGCTAGAAATAGCCACACGGAATTTTAATTATAATCTGTAACAGCGCCTGAACTTCTGGGTCAGGAAACGCCACTGGTCCTGACACCTCTCCGGCTATGAGCCTGTCACACCGTCAGCATCCGGCAGGTTAATGAACTCCTGAGGGATTAAATTCCGACACCTCGGCGTCTGTTAAGCAGTGAAAATGGATGTTACATAAGAATGTTTATTTTATTTTGTCAGTTCTATAGCACGTGCTGTGCGCTCCCATAGTCGGGGAAAGGAGAGAGTTGGACAGCCCTGAGCAAAATATTCCACGACTGTATGATTCAGTGTGTCTGAAACATAATGGTGACTGACAGGAGCGGGAAATCTCTCATAAACATGTTTATGTGAGGATTAGCACCTATTGTTCATTTCCCCGTAGTGAGTCGTGTTTAGCGGGCTTTAGTGCTGACGTACACTTACAGTTTTCTTGCTCTGTTTCCTATTAACACATTTTCATAATCTGTAATATCTGAAGCCATCTCTTTTTAGTTCGACTCAGTTAACTGTTAGGTTTTTCAGCCTGTTGAAACTACAAAACTACCTAAAAACGAAAACATATGGTAACCAATGACGGCGATACGGATCCCGCAGACCCCGTGGGGCAGGGGGAGGGCATGGCTTGTGAGGGGCCCATTACTGTTTCTTAATTCAGTAGCTGAAGAGTGATTTTATATATTGACTAGCTGATGTACCTGTGCTTCACTACGGGATTCTCAGAAAGACTGACTTTGTTGTCATCCTATCATTTATGGCCATTATGGTAATTACAAAAACGTCAGTAGGAATGTAGCGATTAAAACCAATGTTATCATATAAAATACTCGATCAAATGAAAAACTGCACATTTTCTCACTTTTAACGAACAGTACTACGGTGCCGATCCAAGTTCCAGAGCTGGAATGACCAGGCCGCAGACAGCCGTGAGCCGTGAACACTCCCCTGCCATTATTCCGTTAAATATGCACACTTCTCATTCCAACCAGTGCCTCAGAGTAGGGATTGAATAGCTCGAATGCTATGATGAACCAGTGCGTTACGTTCCAGTAGTATAGGAAAATTTATGAAACAGAGGAATGGCATGCTAAAGAAATTTACCTAATTCCCCAGCTACTTCCCGCCCAATATTTAGGCAGACTGTTACACTCGTACGACTGGGCGAGTTGGCCGTATGGTTAGGGGTGCGCAGCTGTGAGCTTGCATCCGGGAGATAGTGGATTCGAACCCCACAGTCGACAGCCTTGAAGATGTTATTCCGTGCTATACCTTAATTAAGGCCAAGGCCGCTTTCTTCACACTCATAGCCCTTTTCTATCCCACCGTCGCCATAAGACCTAACTGTGTCGGTGCGACGTAAGACAAATTTTTAAAAAAAGTACTCGGTACGCAGCAGTAATCCTATCTATCGGAGATGAGTGGCAACAGAAGACAAAGCACATCACAACAAACAATGGTCAATGTAATGTTATTGTTGATCTATTTTATAAGCTTTCTATATTGTAGGCCTTCACATTTAGTTTTCCTTCGACTCTGTGATCTTAGGGCGTCTTATAAAATTATTTATAGCGCAGGCTGTAGTTCCTTATTCTCCGAATTTACATAACGATTTTCATTAAATCCTGTCTACCCATTTTCTGGTGACTTGGCGCTGATAAGGACTTAGTAACCAAAATCCAAATTCATGAATATCTCTGATCATAGCCGGTATGGTAACAATGTATAAGACATACATGATCAGAAATTTAAAACTATATAACTTTAGTTATGTAGTATTTATCGATAGACCACTAATAACATAATTATTTGGGAATTAATTTTTAGGCCTGCCTCTAAACTACCATTTCATTAAGCGTGAATACAATTATTTATGGCCTAGATTATAGCGACTTATCCCCCGACTTTTCATACCGATTTTCATTAAGATAGGACCACCAATAACATAAATATTTGAGAATCCCATTGTTGGCCTTCCCCTAATCTACCGTTTTTCTCAGCGTGAATACAATTATTTATGGCCTAGGTTATAGCGACTTATTCCTCGACTTCCCCTACCGATTTTCGTTAAGATACGTTCATTAATAACAAACTTTTGAGAATTACATTTTAGGCCTTCCCCTAAACTACCATTTCACTCAGCGTGGGTAAATTTATTCATGGCCTAGATTACATTAAGATATGGCCACTAGTAACATAAATATTTAAGAATTAAATTTTAGGCCTTCCCCTAAACTACCATTTCAGTCAGCGTGAATAAAATTATTTATGCCTTAGATTGTAGCGACTTATTATCCGACTTTGTATACCGATTTTCATGAAATTCTCTTCAGCTATTTTCTCGTGATGCGTGTACATACATACATACAGACAGACAGACAGACAGACAGACAGACAGACAGACAGACAGACAGACAGACAGACAGACAGACAGACAGACAGACAGACAGACAGACAGACAGACAGACAGACAGACAGACAGACAGACAGACAGACAGACAGACAGACAGAATTTACAGAAAAGTGAAAAGTGCATTTCCTTGTTACTGTGGACACGACTGATACAGAATTACCATCCTTTTTAAATTCTGAGGAATGTACAGACAAAACTCTATTTTATATATATAGATACAGTATTATGTGTGTTACAGAGAGTTATTCCAAACTTCGGCCGTCGTAGTGCAGAGCTTCTTTAAGCAATAGGAGTACGGCAGGATGCGAAATCGCGGGGGGGGGGGGGGGGGGTTCCTCCACCGATGATTTTATCTCAAAGGTTCCCCCCCACTAAAATTGCCCAGGGGCGATTCTTTCATTATAAAATGAGGAAAATTGAACACATATATTACTGAAATCAATGCATTTTACTGTGTATATTTTCATAAAAACATCAACAATAATGCAGATAAGATACAAATAATAGGATGACTGCCAGACCTTGAGCAATAAAACAACGCAGCGGTGGCAACTCCGCACATGCAGCCTATGTTTCATATTTAATTGTGACAAGTGCATCTGAAACCCGGGAATAATTTTCCATTGAACATCATTCTTTTTATAACAACAGAATTCAAACAAAAACATTTTAAATTTACACTTTTAAGGGGGAGGGGGTAATTTACTTAGAATGGAAGTATATACCCCTATATACTGTTTGAAATAAACACTAGTAGTTAAGCACTACGATCCTTTCCCCACCACCACCACCATTTCGCACCCTGGAGTACGGGAGTTATTTCTGAAAGAATGTGGGTTTCCCCGCCTGTTCCAATAATAACCATCCCTTGCTGCCACTCACAACAATCAACAAGGCTTTTGAAGTTATTAGCCAGTTCTGAGAACCCAGTAGTCAGTGGATATGCGGTAACAAAAACATCTCCTTACCTAAACTGTAAATACTGAAGTTTCGAGCCTGTTTATAACTCTCGACAGTCAGTGTACCTATGTAGGCCTACGATGGACGGTTGAGTTGTAAATTATTTGGTTCTAGGAACGAGATTATTTCTTTATATTGTGACTTTTTTTTTTTTTACGGGGGGCCCCCGTAGCCCGCTCCCCCGTTGTGGCAATCGACTCAATCTACATTGCCTCCGACATGCTATTAGTTCTAAGTAGAAAGAGATAGCTGGGAAGTGTGGGATGTGATACAAGGAGTATCTGCCTGTTTCCATGTTAGACACGTTACCAGGCGAGTTGGGTGGTGTTAGGTGTGGTATTGAAGGGTCAGGGAAAAACCACATAGGCAGAAAAAAATATTGTGACGGTCAGAGTGTTTTGGTTATATAATTGGAATATGCATTTCTTGTGTGTGTGTTCGTACCATATAAGTGTATTACACTGACTGACAGAGCAAATGCAACACCAAGAAGGAGTGGTTCGAAAGGGATGAAAGTTGGAGAAAAAACAGAGACGGCACGGACGAATAATTGATGTTTATTTCAAACCGATATGCAGGTTACACAATGCGCACGGCATCGACTCAGTAGGATGTAGGACCACCGCGAGCGGCGATGCACGCAGAAACACGTCGAGGTACAGAGTCAATAAGAGTGCGGATGGTGTCCTGAGGGATGGTTCTCCATTCTCTGTCAACTATTTGCCACAGTTGGTCGTCCGTACGAGGCTGGGGCAGAGTTTGCAAACGGCGTCCAATGAGATCCCACACGTGTTCGATTGGTGAGAGATCCGGAGAGTACGCTGGCCACGGAGGCATCTGTACACCTCGTAGAGCCTGTTGGGAGATGCGAATAGTGTGTGGGCGGGCATTATCCTGCTGAAACTGAGCATTGGGCAGCCCCTGAAGGTACGGGAGTGCCACCGGCCGCAGCACATGCTGCACGTAGCGGTGGGCATTTAACGTGCCTTGAATACGCACTAGAGGTGACGTGGAATCATACGCAATAGCGCCCCAAACCATGATGCCGCGTTGTCTAGCGGTAGGGCGCTCCACAGTTACTGCCGGATTTGACCTTTCTCCACGCCGACGCCACACTCGTCTGCGGTGACTATCACTGACAGAACAGAAGCGTGACTCATCGGAGAACACGACGTTCCGCCATTCCCTAATCCAAGTCGCTCTAGCCCGGCACCATGCCAGGCGTGCACGTCTATGCTGTGGAGTCAATGGTAGTCTTCTGAGCGGACGCCGGGAGTGCAGGCCTCCTTCAACCAATCGACGGGAAATTGTTCTGGTCGATATTGGAACAGCCAGAGTGTCTTGCACATGCTGAAGAATGGGGGTTGACGTGGCGTGCGGGGCTGCCACCGCTTGGCGGCGGATGCGCCGATCCTCGCGTGCTGACGTCACTCGGGCTGCGCCTGGACCCCTCGCACGTGCCACATGTCCCTGCGCCAACCATCTTCGCCACAGGCGCTGCACCGTGGACACATCCCTATAGGTATCGGCTGCGATTTGATGAAGCGACCAACCTGCCCTTCTCAGCCCGATCACCATACCCCTCGTAAAGTCGTCTGTCTGCTGGAAATGCCTCTGTTGACGGCGGCCTGGCATTCTTAGCTATACACGTATCCTGTGGCACACGACAACACGTTCTACAATGACTGTCGGCTGAGAAATCACGGTACGAAGTGGTCCATTCGCCAACGCCGTGTCCCATTTATCGTTCGCTACGTGCGCAGCACAGCGGGGCATTTCACATCATGAGCATACCTCAGTGACGTCAGTCTACCCTGCAATTGGCATAAAGTTCTGACCACTCCTTCTTGGTGTTGCATTTGCTCTGTCAGTCAGTGTATTTTAATTTCTTCGGATTTGTATTATTATTATTATCGTTGCGTCATTGTTATTCATTGTAACAACATACAACCCTGTACTACGAAATAAACTTGTAACCTTCCTTACCAGGAAACGAGAGGCCCATTTTCAATTATTGCGGAGGGCCCCGAGCTTCTTAGCGCCGCTACTGATGGTAACAGAGTTACACCCGGAAAATAAAGAACTGAATTAAAATAGAATGACATATTTCGTTTTTGAAATAACCTCATCATATTTTATAATCTCAGAATATCTAGAAATGTTCCGAAGAACCTAACAGTTAAAAATTATATTTTCATTATCAAATTGTAGCTAGTAGAATGAGGTAGTCTGCCATTTATTGTTAGCACAACCACGAAACACATGTCATTTATCTAAATCCCGAGCCCAAGCAATGTCAAACAAATAAAAGGTAGAAAAAATGAAATGAAATGAAATGGCGTATGGGTTTTAGTGCCGGGATTGTCCGAGGACATGTTCGGCTCCCCAGGTGCAGGTCTTTTGATTTGACACCCGTAGGCGACCAGCGCGCGTGATGAGGATGAAATGATGATGTAGACGACACCTACACCCAGCTCCTGTGTCACTGTAGAGTCCGGACCTGAGAAGTCGAGTGTGTGACTCTCCTTGTCACAGGAGTCTGATTTGTACGCTTTTCTAACGTGCTTTACATTATGAATTCAGTAGGCGATCTTCTCAGGAGTCCGTTTTCCACGTTATCATATGATGATAAACTGAAAGTGAAGCAGTTAGGAAGGCCCATACCAAAATATAAAACATTATGTGCAAACAACAAAGCTAAAGTTGATATATAGCGTATGAATTTCAATTATCGTACATTTTAATCAGGCAATTGAAAATGTTCACCTGGTAGGCTAAATTCAGATTTTAACTTGAAACGCAGTAGGCCTATTTTGATCAATCTAATGTGGATTTCAATGCATTAATCTCCGCAGACGATGTGGTGATTTGGGGAGAAACAGGAGAATAATTTTATTAGAAATTAAACACTTGGAAGCAGCAGTTTAAGCAGTTTGACCTAAAAAAACACCCACACAAAAACAGTACCGGTAATGATGCCAGTCAGCAGGCAAGCCCTACAGGTTAACATCCAACTGGACGGCGAGAAATTAGAAAACGTTAACCCTTTCCAATATCTTGGTAGTATTGTAACTAGTGATGCAAAGTCCCCTGCTGAAATCACTAACTAGAGTCCAAAGAGGGGCACAATTTTATCACGAAGTTAAGTTCTTTTCTATGGGATAACCAAATACCTTTAAATACAAAGAGAGCCCTTTATCAGGTATATTTCGTGCCAGTAACTGGATATGCCCTCGAAACTTGTACGGTCAACAATAGAGATAGTAGCAGACTTCAAGTTGCAGAAATGAAGTTCCCGAGGTCAATGCTACAGAAAACAAGAAGAGATAAGATCCGGAATGAAGAGATCCGTCATAAGACACAAGTAAAGCAGTCGCTAAGCGAAAATGTAAGAACATAAAGACTCAAATGGCATGGCCATGTAGAAAGGATGGATCAAATGAGAACAACAAGAAAATGGCTAGAGAAGGAAATGGAAGGCAAAATACCTATAGGCAGACCAAAGAAACGGCGGATCAGCCAAGTAAAAGCAGGACCTGGAAGTTACAGGAGTAGAATGGCACAAAGCTGAGAAGGAAGAAATGTACCTGGATATACCATAACTAGTTCAGAAAGAAAGAGAATAGAAGCTTTTGAAATGTGGTTTTACAGAAGAATATTGAAGGTAAGATGGATAGATCAATTCGCGAATGAAGAGATGAGAATCGAATCGGTGAGAGGAGAACGATTGGGCGAAATTCGACTTGTTCACTTATTTTTGAGAGAAGTGTAGGAGGTAAGAACGGTAGGAGCAGACCAATGCATGAATATGAAAAACAGATCAGAATAGAGGTAGTAGTTACGTAGGAATGGAATGGTTGGTGGCAGCGCTGCATCAAACCAGTCTGTTCTGTGGGCTGATCCGCCAACAACAGCACATGTTTGTGTGGATTTTTTTTTTTTTTTTCACGTCCCGATCGCTTATGTTTGAGAACACTGTGTAGTATGTTCGCAAGTTTGAGAACGAGCTCAAATAATGTTCATCAGCAGTGAGTTCAAGGACAGAACTGTGAACGGAGACTTCAACAAACGAATATCGTTATATAAAGCGAGTGGTCACACCAGCTCCATTACATCTGATGGTGATGATGTAATTTTATGTGGGTACCGAGCCGGCAGCATTAATATTTCAAGTAGCCACTTGATGATCTCACCACCTTACGAATAGGAAATGAGCTTTAAACCTCGGTCTCTGTAACGGCTAGGAAACAAGATCTGTATTAAAGTCATTGACGGGAAAAGTACAAAATAAAAGTAATTGGCCTGAATTACAGTTACTTAAGAAGTATTTTACTCAATTACAAATTACTTTCCCACAAGTAATCATTAATCGAGGTAAACTTTCAACGTAATAGGTCGCGTTAAATACGTATACCGGGTTCGGATTCCACTGGTGTCCAGATGGCCATTTTGTTTTTACTTAATGTTTTCATTCCTTCCCTGAAGGGGAAGGCGGGCTTCCTAGACGATGAAGCCGCCTCTCGGGCCAGGAGATTTGTATCGGAGAAGGAGATGTGCGAAAAAGGTGAGAGGGTTGGTGGTCATGGCCTATACTAGGAACTGTCCCGGCATTCACCTTAGTGCAGGAGAATGGAAAACCACGGAAAACCATTCTCAGAACAACTGACAGAGGGGACCAGCCCCTTTCCGTCTCCCAGAGACATAGAGCCACGGCAGAGCTCTACTCGGTTCGCCGGTCGGAGTGCAGAGCTGTCGGACCCCGGACTACCCGTGGTCACTTGTCGGCCGAGAACAACTCTGCATCCATCGACCTTATTTGTTTTGCACTTAACATTTCTTCGGTGTGTACTCAGGGGTGAATTTACCTATTTGGCGCCCCTAGGCAGCGAAATATATTTCTGCCTCTTATTTTGACATGTATGTACCACCAAGAAAACTATAATAATAATAATAATAATAATAATAATAATAATAATAATAATAATAATAATAATAATAATAATAATATTAATAATAATAAATAAGAATAAGGAAAACCCACAACCTGTTTAGTGTCATTCGACCGGATCAGGAATGAAATGAATGAAGCCCCACTCTAGCGGCGAGGATAGGAATTGTGTCGACTGCCGAAGCCTGTCACTCTCCTCTGAGGCAATGATTAATGACTGACAGATGAAATGAAATAATACTGGTGAGTGTTGCTGGAATGAAAGATGACAGGGAAAACCTGCTTACTGAAGAAAAACCTGAAACCTGTCCTGCTTCCGCTTTGTCCAGCATAAAACTCACATGGAGTGACCGGGATTTGAACCACGGAACCTAGTGGTGAGAAGCCGGCGCGCTGCCGCCTGAGTCATGGAGGCTTTAATAATAATAATAATAATAATAATAATAATAATAATAATAATAATAATAATAATAATAATAATAATAATAATAATAATTGTTACGGGGATACCCGTGGAACAGCAGAGGTGAAAGAAGGTGCGGGCTGGAATGGGTCTAACTACAAAGCTGAGATATTGATTAAAATTGAATTAAGGGTTATATTTTCAAAAATAGCAAAACTTAACAATTTTGACATAGAATTTGAACATTCAACGAATAACAACAAGTTAACAAATCAGGTACAAGACCAGGAAAGCCAAGATTTAGAGACACATTAACGATCTGGGCTTCAACCCCCACTTTTTACAATTTCTGAGCTCTCAGCTCACAGCCACATATTTATCAAAGGGCAGAAAACCCCTAATAACCTGGAGTACTTGCTCCCACCTAGCACTGTCAGGCCTTCTAGAGGCGCATATCCAAATACAAGAAAGAGCTGACCCGCTCTCAATTTTTCAAGCCTATCAAAGGCCACAACGGACTTTACTATTAACTGCCCTCAAGGGGTATCTTATACCCAACCTAATGGGCCTTAGTAGAAAAATAATAGGTTAAGTTAATGGCCCGCAACACCAAGTAGAATGGAGGCGTGTACTTGCACTCCTATATGAAATCTTTTAAAACCTAAGAGGCACTAGGCCGATAAACCAGGGGCTATTCCCAAACTATGGAGGTGACTCGTATAAGAAAATTTAATACATTAAGGAAGAAAAAGTTACCAAAACGTAGTCACCTCAAGGCAAAAATGAGGGGGAGCTCGAGAGGGTAAAGCACTCTCTATCCCCGATTTACAGTTAAAGATGTATGAAGTTTTACAAAAGTGACGGCAATTTACATGTTTGAAAATAGGTTACATAATAAAGGTTTCGGACCTTACCCGCGGGTTAAACTGCTGAGCTAGCAAGAAATAAAGATGGTTAAGTGGCCATTACCTTGCTGAAGAGCTGCTGCCGGATGAAAGATGCGCTTCCGGCCTCCTGCTACACTTCCATACACTAGGCTAGATGTTCAAGTGGCGGAGAAACAGGAAAATCAGCAGTTTTTATACTCTCGGGAAAGATTCGAGACCTTTCAAGAATAATTAAGACACACCCACAGTCGTTTATTGGGTAGCTTAGAGTTACACACCAAAATCGAAGAAGGACACGATTGGTCAAAAATTAATTACAGAAATTCTGGATTGGCTCAATTCAAAAATGGTGGAAAGAAACGATTAATTTTGCCAACCCACAAATTAAAAAACGAAATTTAGTAAAGATAAAACTTATGAATACAAAATGTCTTCAGAAAGTTCCTTGACTTCGCACCAGGGTGCATGATCATAGTTTTTTGTAGAGACATCTATCAGAGAATGTCCACACTTCTTGATCAATAGAAAACAAAACAAGTTGAACTCCACACAGTACTGACAACTTCGTAATCACAAAATTTACGGTAGTGACATCTTCTGAGAAAACTTATTAGTTGATACAGTAGTTAAAGTTCAAAGTTCCTCTTGTAGAGGAGTACTTTAAGGCGGAAAATTCAAATGCGCGGCGTAGAGGTGTACCAGCCGGTACAATAATAATAATAATAATAATAATAATAATAATAATAATAATAATAATAATAATAATAATAATAATAATAATAATTTGTGTTAGTACATATATCACACCCTCGCGCTGTACTCAAAGGGGCTGCCTGGCTGAGGTGGTAAAGGCGTGGGTTCGAATCCCCGTCAGGAAGTCGTAAAATTTAAGAAATGAGATTTCCACTTCCGGAGGTATATATGGCCCTGAGGTTCACTCAGCCTACACCAAAAATGAGTACCAGGTTAATTCCTGGGGGCAAAGGCGGCCGGGCGTAAATCTAAGCACTCTACCCCATCACGTGCCGAGGTTAACAATGGTGGAAACCTTTACCTTCCACTCCTCCAAGGGCCTTCATGGCCTGTACGGAGGTGACTTTGCTTTGCTTTTGCACTGTACTCAAAAGTAAGAGATATTATTATCGTCATTATTATTATTATTAGTAGTAGTTCATTTATATATTTATTTTTAATATTTTAAGCTGGAAGGTCTTCATATGTAATATGAGTGATTTGTTTTGTACAAGCGGATGGGAAAACAGTGCTATTTATAACCTGGAAAGTTTTCGTTAAATTGTGCGGATAGCCCAGAGTTGGATGAGGTGGTGTTGTTGTAATTGTCTTAGGGCCCGGAAGAGGTGAATATAGACGTACCATGTGAGAGCAGGGGGAAGCTGAGGTCTATTTAGGCACGTGAGAAAACGGCGGAGAGGACTTGACTTAAATCTTTGAGAGTAGATGTAAATATCGTGGAGCGTTGTTGACGTGAAATTTTGTGGAATGTGATGTGTGGTACTGTCCTACAAACTGTGGAGTGCTTAGGCACTTGGTATTTTATCACTTGTGGCGGCTTGGTTTCTTATATGTTGGTGAGATTTTCCATAATTTACGTTCTGGAATAACAAGCGTCTGTTGCTCGAGTGAATGTATCTTTAAACGAAGTGTTAGAATCAGTTAACACAGTATTATAAAGGTATAGTATCCGTGTGGCATAACAAGTGCCAATTAGGAGTATATGCAAGTTGTGTTAATACACAGACACATTGGAGGGTATTTATCTACATGTATGTGCTTTGCAATTAATGTTCAACGGACTGACTGCAAATGGTAGCTTGGTCCTCACTTTTGGTTTCCCGCTGTTGTTATTGTTGTAAATATTGAGTCTTTCAGCAGTATTTTGTAAATGTATTTTATGTATATTTTGGTGTGTTGATGAGGTGCTCATGCACGGATGTTATTTAGAATACAGTTACTGTAGTTATTTTAGAATCAGTGGAGTTTACTTCAATCCCTAAGCCTACTATAAGTCCTCTAGCAGTGAAAACGTATCGAGAAGTACACAAGGATGATGATCTAGAACAAGAAGAAGAAAAGAAGCAAGATAATAATAATAATAATAATAATAATAATAATAATAATAATAATAATAATAATAATAATAATAATAATGAAGATTTCAACGCATCTTGGCCTTCAAACCATGTTCAGATTTTAACTATAAACGCCATCGTAGAAGCACGTACTACTTCAAAACAAGTTCTACCGTCCGTTTCCTACACATGAATTGTCTGCATGTAAACGCAATGTTAACAAGTCTCTGTTACCCTATATAGATGTAAGATACTGTAAAGACCCCAACCTACCCGTAAAACGTTTGCAACTGCTAAGAGTTTATCACGATGCTGGTTACACACAGTATAAAGCAGACATTTTAGAAATAGAGCAAGAATTACGTCCTGCGGCTATTAATAAGTAATAGGTCTTCAAAGCGATTACGTCACCTCTAAGCTATCTCTCTTTACTGTACAGCACCTAAACACCTCCCTAATCGTATATTCCCTAATCCTAAGCCTTCTTTCTGTAACAATAGTAAACAACAACCTTAGAAACTATTTAGTAACCCTTTTAGGGTGTTAACCTCACCTCTAACTTTAGAGCCAGTCTCAATCCTGGACAAAGGAGGAGAGACATCCTAATTCGAACACAAGTTCACATGAATTAAACGCACGCTCTCAGTGCAGAGTCATTTACTTAGCGTAATACTCAGCAGTCCAAAGGGAAGACCCCTGGGTTCCATTCCCTGTCACATGTAACGCGAACATTTTTTTAGGTTCTAAACACAAAGTTTTAATCTTTAAGGGCCTGTACTACGACAGCCAGATAAAAGTGCAGTTTAAATTTATGTTGCAGTTTGCACATTTATCTGGAAGTTTGGTTGGAAATGCGTACTACGACTTCCGTTTACGTGCAATCTGGGAGAATATTCTCGAGGTTAGCTATGCCGAAGTTGTATAGGCAGTTAACGCTCTTATCTGGGACTTCGCTCCTATCGGGGACGCTACTGTAAAGAATCAAGATGGCTACACATCAAGATGAATCTACATCTGCATGATGCTGTACGAAATTAAGTTGTTCAATGTAATCTATGTATATATTTATAAAGTATGTCATGATTCCTGTCCAGCTATCACAGAATTCTTTTAAGATTTCCCAAGCTAGCAAGTTGTTGCTAGTGACTATATCAGTTGCACACAAGCAATTAAGAGCCATGGGTAGCCATGGTCGTTAGGGCATCATCGTTTGCTGCTATGCAGTTTTTCGTGGGTTCGAGCCCCATGAGTCGAAAATTTGTTTACCTTCTAAATGTTATTCGGTAGGGTACCAGAGGTGATAGTACACATTTCCTAATCATTAAAATGCGTGTCAAAAGCGTGGGTCAAATCTATCCGCGACGCACATATGGAGTAAAAGTATACAACGTTGTTCATGGCGATTCGCCCGTCGAATGAGGATGTTAAGGAGGTTATATTTCTTTTACTTCATAACAACTTACTACTAAAGTATTTACGCCAAATTGAGATAAATGCTTGCCAGTTACTATTCTCACATTGTATTGAAAAGAAAGAAACTAACTACTTATTCAATGAGCAAACAATAAATTGAATTAATAATAAAATTAACGATCCTACGCTGCATCAGTGGCATTAATTACGAATATAAACTTTACTTTCGCCTTAACGCGCATCCTCGTAAATAGTACTAGACAAAAAATGGCACATAACCTGAATCTTAACTTTCGCGTCCAGGTTACATTTTCAGTCCTTTTATTTTCTATAACAGTTCCAGTTTCGTTATACAGTTAATTAATTTTAACATTCCTTCGTATGTGTATATTTCAGTCCTAATTCTGTTTTTGACCTGAACTTCCACATTATATTTTAATAAGATTCTGATATTGTATTCTAGTAATAAAATTTCAAAAGGAATAGAGCTAAAAAAAAAAGAAAGTACCAGGGAACACGTATACCACCGCGCTAAATGTCACTATATTTTCAGTAACCTTATTACCAACCCAATAAAAATGTTACTACATCTTCCGCATTACAATACCGTCGTTAAAATCCGTTGGTAATACGCAAGAAAATATTTAACTTCTAGTTTGCAAAACTGCAGCCTACGTATCTGGATGTTTACCTGACAGTCGTAGTACAGGCCCTAAGTGACGTAAACTATATTGCAAGCTGCTGTAAGTCTGGATAGTTCAAATCTATAAGCCCGAAATATTAAAATAAAAATGCAGTGTTCAAAACATTAAAAACCAACCGCGCGTTACGCATCAGCTCAGTTGCTAACCTCTTTAACTCCGCACCCACTCAGCTTCAGTACCTTGAAGTAGCTTTGGTTCCTGAAGTTATGTCCCTATGAATAACGAAAATGTATTAAAACTTACACCATCTTCTTAGTCTCGTGTCACCACATTGTTCCAAGTTCAGTTCTAAGCCCTAGACAATACTTCATTCCCTTCAGCACTTTTGTCCTTTAATTCTTTTGCCCTTTAGCCATTTTGCCCCTTTTCCCTCTGCTCCTTTTACATTTAACCATTTAGCTATTTTTTCCTTTAGTCCTTTTCGCATTTAGCCATTTTGCCGTTTTGTCCTTCTGCCCTTTAGCCACTTAATCCTTTGCCATTTAGCAATTTAGCCCCTTTTCCCTTTAGCCATTTAGCCCTTTACCGTTTAGCCGTTTGTTTCTTTTGCCTTTTTTGCCACTTTGCATTTAGCCCTTTTGCTCTTTCGACATCTAGCCCTGTTTGCCCTTTTGCCATTTGTGCAGTCACTCAGCTCCAAGACCTATGGACGACTTTCAGCGTTATGCCCCTATGAATAAAGTATATGTATTAAGTCTTACACCCTCTTCCTAGTCTCATATATAACCATCATCTTCTTCCGAGTTCAGCTTCCACCTTTACGGCCCCTATGAATAAAGCACATGTATTATACCTTACACCATTTCCTAAGTCCCATATGAAGCTGCCATGTTTTTCCGAATTCAGCTTCCAACGTTATGCCCCTATGAATGAAGCATATGTATTGTCCCCTTCTCCGGGAGTCCGAAAAGGGTGGACAGTTCACAGGGCCAACTTTACTATTTCGGGACGGACCTTCAGAAAATTTATATTTGCAGGGCCATAAGTGACTGGATAGGTGACATAACATGGGGAAAAATCAGAACAAAATAACGATACTATTTATTAAAATATAAAACCAGTCTGGACAGTGCAAGAAAAAGGAAGAGAAAATATATTTACACAAACATAATTTAAATTAACTGCTTCTCGTTAGCGAAATAAATATGAGTCCACAGCATGCTTATGGGTTCCATTAGCTTCGATTTCATCTTCAATGAAACACTCTCCAAAGCCATACCCTGGGTCAATTCTCCACGTAAAGAACTGCAACATTTGACCAATTCACAAAATTAGCAATAATGTTGTTATGATCAAAAAAAGGAAAATGCTACATTAAACCATGGAATTTACAATATTCCCTTGCTTCATCAATCTTTATAAACTATTTTCCTCCTCGTGAAAGTTTGGGTAACTTCCCACCAATTAACTCTTTCCAAATTACAATGTCTTTCATCTGAAAATATAAATTATTATTTCCTTTCTAGAAGTTTCCTTTATCTTGCTTTAGAAGATTTAGCACAATTAAAAAAAACTATTTTTCCCATGCTCTGAAAATCGGCTTGCAAAACACTTGTAAATCTCAAAACATTATCATCAGAAGATACTTCGACAGAATTTCTTTACAACTTCTTTGACACATTTTTGAAAATCTCTTAGAAAATTCTAAACAAATTCTTTGGAAATTCTTTACCAATTTCTTTGGAAATTCTTTACAAAACTCTTTGGAAATTCTTTGGCATATTTCCCCTCTTTCATAGATTTCGTTTGACTGTATTCATTTTATAAACCATATGAAACGATATCTCACTAACTAATACACTGTGGATAGATAGAGTATCACGTAGCAAAACGCGCAATCAACGTGAACTACAATATCATTCGACAATAAACCACAAGAAAATCACTGAAAGAATAAACACTCCTGGAAACACAGGGATAAGCTGTCGCGCAGTAACACAATCTCCCCCAACTGTTTATCAACAGATTTTATCACAGTCGAGGATATTATTATTATTATTATTATTATTATTATTATTATTATTATTATTATTATTATTATTTATTATTATGTCTCCCATCAGAATTAGGTTGAAGACCCTCGCATTGTTAGCCAATAATAGTAAAGGTTCACCATGACTTGTGTTAAACGACAAAATAGGATGAGTAAAAGAATAGCATCGAAGAAATAATCACCACCACCATCGGTTAGGGAACTTCGAAGAACGCGCTCGTAACCCTCAGGGAAAAGAAAAATAATAATCGAGTCATATATTACACAATACCAGTTGTTGGGCGGAAAATCATTATTATTCCCTGAACACTTAATTATATCACCATAAATCACTATAATCTTCGCGACTAACATGTACCCTAGCGGTCCCATGTCGTCAAATATCATCATAAAAATCCATCATCACAATCATCGCTTAGTTTTAATCTTCAACAACCATTTAAAATTTCCGACTCATTTTTATTATAATAATAATTATTATTATTAACTCCCCGATTATTGCTCCTAAAAGCGTCTTCTCGATGAGCTGCCTACTGTCCACAGCAATCACCTTCCCTTCTAAAATCAATCTTATTTCATAAACCAGTTGTTCATTAAAGCTTCGATTTAATTTTAGTTTTAATCTTATTTAATTAATTTCATCCTCGTCGTCATGATTTTTATGAAGTCATATTTTATTCTTATTATTATTACTATGCTTATTATTAGGCTTCATTTCCCCATAATTCCTTTCGAAGACCTCAGTTGTTCATAACCATGTGAAATTCACTAGCAACTGGGGTTATCAGTCACTGAATCAAATAGCAATATCCCAAGAAAATGCAAAAGAGGAAAAAAAGAAACTAATGAATCAATGAATCCATGACTACTCTACCATCACCACCACTTAAATACTGACATTACTAAAGAAACTACATTTCGTTAAATAAGAATACAATCCAACTAGCCATCTACTGAAAGAGAAGAAATGTAACAAAAGTACTTATTGTTCCGATGTAAATCTCCGGCGTCTGGGTGTCGCTATAGATGTCGGTTCCTCTTCTTCACTACGGTGGCTTGTGGACGAACAAATTCATCGTGCTGCCTTGCACACGTCGATTTAACATATCATGACCCTGGTAGTAGTATAATGCAGGGATTCGGCCGCCTCCTCCGCCGCCCGCCTCCTCCTCCGCCGCCTCCGCCGCCTCCTCCCGCGGGAAATTTGAATTTTGGCGGGAAATTTGAATTTTGGCGCGAGATTTGAATTTGTAAACAAAGCCACGTGCATTTTGACAGCTGTCATCGACAACAACGCATCGCTAACCTCACTGCTGCCATCTTGACGGGCCTAAACCTCACTAGTGCCAACTTAACCTAACTAGCATGAGGTAAACAAAGCCACGTGTTTTTTGACAGCCACGTGCTTTTTGACAGACAACAACGCATCGCTAACCTCAGTACTGCCATCTTGACGGGCCTAAACCTCAGTAGTGCTAACTTAACCTAACTAGTGCGAGGTAAACAAAGCCACGTGCTTTTAGACAGCCACGTGCTTTTTGACAGATTTGTAAACAAAGCCACGTGCTTTTTGACAGACAACAACGCATCGCTAACCTCAGTACTGCCATCTTGACGGGCCTAAACCTTAGTGGTACCAACTTAACCTAACTAGCATGAGGTAAACAAAGCCATGTGCTTTTTGACAGCCACGTGCTTTTTGACAGATTTGTAAACAAAGCCACGTGCTTTTTGACAGACAACAACGCATCGCTAACCTCAGTACTGCCATCTTGACGGGCCTAAACCTTAGTGGTACCAACTTAACCTAACTAGCATGAGGTAAACAAAGCCACGTGCTTCTTTTGACAGCTGTCGTCCGCCATCTTTAATCCAGAGAGCACAGTGCTGCCCTCTTTAGCTACTTACCTTTGACAGCTGTCATCCGCCATCTTTAAGCACTGTGCTGCCCTCTTGCGTCACCTGTCATCGGCAGTGCTGCCATCTTGCCGGGCCTAAACCTTACTGCTACCAACTTAACCTCACTAGCTCGAGATAAACAAAGCCACGTGCAGCTGTCATCCGCCATCTTTAATCTATAGAGCACAGTGCTGCCCTCTTTAGCTACTTACCTTTGAAATGTGGTGGCGGATAATTTGAAAAATGCTTTTCGACAAGCAGCCATCTTTAATCCAGAGAGAACAGTGCTGCCCTCTATGTGGTGGCGGCAAATTCCACGTGCTCTTGTTTGAAAACAAACTCACGTGCTTTTTTGACAGCTGTCATCTGCCATCTTTGAGCACAGTGCTGCCCTCTATGTGGTGGCGGTAAATTCCACGTGCTCTTGTTTGGAAACAAAGCCATGTGCTTTTTTGACAGATGTCATCCGCCATCTTTAATCAACAGAGCACCGTGCTGCTATCATGCGGGCAATTTCATCACCTATCACCCGCCTTTTTGACAGCCGTCATCCACCATCTTTAATCAACAGAGCACAGTGCTGCACTCTATGTGGTGGCGGCAATTTGAAAAATTCTATGTGCTCTTGTTGGGAAACAAAGCCACGTGCTTTTTTGACAGCTGTCATTCGCCATCTTTAATCAATAGAGCACTGTGCTGCGGGCAATTTCGTCGGCTGTCATCCGCCATCTTTAATCCAGAGAGAACAGTGCTGCACTCTATGTGGTGGCGGTAAATTCCACGTGCTTTACAAACCTATGCGCTTTTCTGACAGCTGTCATCCGCCATCTTTAATCCAGAGAGAACAGTGCTGCACTCTATGTGGCGGCAGCAAATTCCACGTGCTCTACAAAGCCACATGCTCTTTTGACAGCTGTCACCCGCCATCTTTAACCAACAGAGCACTATGCTGCGGGCAATTTCGTTAGCTGTCATCCGACATCTTTAATGAACAGAGCACCGTGCTGCCCTCATGCGGGGGCAATTTCGTTAGCCGTCATCCACCATCTTTAATGAACAGAGCACCGTGCTGCCCTCATGTTGTCGATGACAGCTGTCAAAATGCACGTGGCTTTGTTTACAAATTCAAATCTCGCGCCAAAATTCAAATTTCCCGCCAAAATTCAAATTTCCCGCGGGAGGAGGCGGCGGTGGCGGAGGCGGCGGAGGAGGAGGCGGGCGGCGGAGGAGGCGGCCGAATCCCTGCATTATACTACTCCTGGTGAAGTCCAATAGCGTTAAATCACTCCAGCAAGGTTTTAGAAAATTCCGGGATTTCCTTCTGGTTCGCTCCATGCTGATGGCTGGTGTTCGCGGAGGTAGCTGAAACTGAAATTTATTATAAGAATTGGATCCACACTCGTTGTATATCACTAGATTGTCTTACGGTACTTAACTGGCGCAATGATGTACACTGGGGTTCAGTCCTACCAAAACTTCAATTTTTGAGCACATTTACCAGTCTACAGTACATCGTTGAGTTGACGGAATTTCGAGTAATATATTATATTGCTAACAAGACGGTGTTCATAGGCCTGGTTTATTCTCGAAGGTTCTCTTTCGATGGTCATCCTCCCTTATAGTTCTTACTGGAACATTCTACAAACTTCTGCAGTAACGCTCGGCGTAATGAGTGCGCTGACTGTCCGTGGTTTGGAAAGTTCCACCCAGGAAAATGTGCGGCAGCAATAATATCGCACTATACTGAATTGATTTTACGAAAATGTGAATTAGCACTCTTTAATAATAGTCGTCGTGCAGTACAAGAGGTGAACAGTTAATACCACTGTTTGCTAACTCTTCTGGAAAATACACTGTTCGCTGTCTCTCCTGTAACTCAACCGTTCGACTTCTTTCTAGAAACTCTACTGTTCGACTTCTTTCTAGAAAAATCTTCCGACCATCTGACACCTTCACTGATTTTAATTGGCTGTCAGCTATCCTGTAACGTGATTCGTCCTTCAAACTTGTGAGCAGATTTCTCTGGAATGTCGCTCCCCCATGGCTATCGGCTCGCTAGGTGACGTAACCTCTGTGACGTGGTGACCTTCACCGGCTGACCCAGTTCTCCCTCGTCCGCAGCGGAACGGCACGGTGATCAGCTGGTACTCGCTCATGCGTAAACCCGTATTGCATTCAAAATTTTACCAACTTCCCAAAATTGAATAAAACACCATTTGGACGGGTACAGTATTAAGCCTTACATCATCTCCGTAGTCCCATGTGTAGCCACCATCTTGTTCCAAGATCAGTTCCAAGCTTTCTTAAGTCACTTTCCAATGTTACGCCCCTATGAATAAAGCATACGTATTATTATTTTCTTTTTTCGCTTGGGTCTTTACGTCGCACCGACACAGATAGGTCTTATGGCGACGACATACGTATTAAGCCTTATAGCCACCATCCTGTCCGAAGTTCAGCTCGAAATTCGGGGATGTTATGTTAGGTTAACGCGTGGTCAACGGAAGGTTAAGCCTGTATTTGCAGTCAGGGTGTAGGGAAGCGCAACCGGTTAGATTAACGCTTCCTCAGCGTTAGGTTAAGTCTATACGTTTTGCCAGGGTGTGAGTTAGGTTAGGTTAAGCGTGGTCAGCGTAACGTTAGACCTGCACTTTTCGCCATGGTGTAGGGAAGGTCAAACGGTTAGATTAACGCCTTGTCACCGTGAGGCTAAGCCTACACTCTAAGCCATTAACATCATGTAAGGTTATGCCTACACTGTCTTGCGGTTAGCCTCGGCATCGAACTTAGGTCTCTAATGTCGACGCCCTTAGACCTGGGGTCTAACCCGTGATCTGCGAGGTTAAGTCTAGACACGTCATGCTTGTTAGGTTAAGCTTGCCCTCTTAACCATAATCACGTTGGATGTCAGGGTGAGCTTGCACTTTTTGGCATCGAACTTGTGTCTGTAAAGTTAACGTCCTTAATCCTAGTTTCGAACCCGAGATCCGTAATGTTAAGCCTGTACACGTAGCCAGCGTAAGGTCATGTGAGGTTAAGAGCGCGCTCTTACCAAATGAGGTTTAGAGCACACTCTTAGCTAGCAGCCTGTACCACGCTGTGACGTCACCCACCGGATCAGGCCTCGTCCAGGGGCGGGTGGAGGTGGCGGCGGCCAAACCGTCCAGTTTTATACTATTGTCTACCTACTTACTAGCTAATTCGGAATTGTAGTTTGGCTACCTCTTTAACACTGCAAATAAATTTATTATTTCATACCTCCCTGTAAGAAAAGGACTGTGAATGCCAGTAGGTATTACTTTCACATGAGCTGAGCGTGAGAGTCTGTTATAGCGTACGATTCTTTCTCTGGGCCGTGGCTCTGTATGTCTCGCTGCAGTGGAATTTCGGCTCCCCGCCTATGTCCAGTGTACTGATAATGAACCGCATGTGTGTTGTAACTCACTGATTCGTGAGTATTCCACTTAGCACTGTATGGCACGAATCAGCTGAATTGTGTGCCGTGAGCTCGCCATTCCTGAGATTCGATTCTCTGGGTAGCCAACACTATAATGGATACGAAAATATTCACTCGAGACTGCCGCAAATACACTAGTGTCCAAACGTTAAGCATAACCACTAAACGAGGCCGTACCGCCTGATACTGTAGGAATGTCAGACGGATTGCTGAACAAACAGAAGCTGAATCACACTCCATATATCACACAACTTGTCCAAAAAAACCAGTGTCAGAAAGGTTCTGATAGCTAAGGTACACCTTTGACAACAACTAACAAAACTTGGCAATGTCTTCCACAACAAAATATGCTGTTAATAGGATGTATGTTTACCTCTAACGGCCACCCATGCTTCGCAGCGACGTGGCATGTTCTCTATCAGATAGTCCAAGAGCTCTTGTGGCAGTCGATCCCATTCCTCCGAAAGGGCAGTGCGAAGGCCTTGGAGGATCCTTGGTGGAGGCTGACGGGATGCAATTCGCCTCCGCAATGCATCCCAGGTATGTTCTATAGGATTCAGATCCGCAGACCTCGCTGGCCAGTCCATGCGATGAATGTCTTCCCCAGCCAGAAATTCATCCAACAGAACAGCGCGGTGCGGTCGGGCATTATCCTCCATTAAGAGGAAAAATGAAATGGCGTATAGTTTTAGTGCCAGTGTCCGAGGACATGTTCGGCTCACCATGTTGAGGTCTTTCGATTTGACTCCCGTAGGAAACCTGCGCATCGTGATGACGATGAAATGATGATGAAGACAACACACACACCTTGCCCCCGTGCCAGAGAAATGAACCAATCATGGTTAAAATTCTCGACCCTGCCAGGAGTCGAACCTGGAACCTCTGCGACCAAAGGCCAGCACGCTAACCATTTAGCCATGCAGCCGGACCATTAAGAGGAAGTCTGGAGCAACCGCACCTCTGAAGAGTCGAACCTTTGGTCTCAGTACCTCATCCCTGTATCTCCGAGCGTTAAAAGTGTTCCTCGGACCACCCATGAAGATGTGCAGGTGCGTACGGTCATTCAACATGATGCCGCCCCACAGCATGACGCCACCACCACCATACCGGTCCCGTTCCACGATGTTCCCGTGATTGTATCGGCAACCCGGTTCTCTTCAGATTAATGTACGACGGGAATCGTTCTGCAAACTGAAGCGGGATTCGTCTGTGAAGAGCACATGCCTCCATTTATTCATGGTCCATTTTCGATGTTGACGGCTCCACAGTAAACGGGCTCGTCTCTGTGCTGGAGTGAGCGGGACGAACACCACTGGACGTTGGGCAAACAGCCCTGCTGTTCTGAGCCTCCGGTACACAGTTCACCGGGAAACGGCAACCCCTGAGACGGCTGCGAGCTCCGCCGACAATTGTCTTGCAGGTGCACTCCGATTTCGTCGGGCGGTTAAGGCCAGATATCGGTCCTGCTGTGGGGTGGTTACCCTTGGTCGACCTGGTACTGGACTACGACTAACATCTCCTGTGTCTCGAAATCGTTTCCAAAGCTTGGAAATGACACTTTGTGGCACATTCAAGGATACGGCGACTTCGGTTGTGTCTGGCCTGCTTCCAGGCGGCCGAGTATTCTACTTTTGACAAGCCGTGACCTTTCCATTACACTACTGACACGACTACTCCGGTGCTACGTTTTCAGCATTCTGTTGTACGGCGTTGAGGCATGGACACTAACTGAGACCATGTGCAAGAAGTTGCAAGCATTTGAAATGTGGACGTACCGAAGGATGCTGAAGATACCTTGGACAGCTAAAATGACCAATATAGACGTTTTGCACCGTATGAACAAAGAACCAGAAATTCTCACTACCATCAAGAGAAGGAAGCTAGAATACTTTGGTTACATAATGCGGAACAGTAAATACCACCTTCTGCAAGTAATACTCCAAGAGAAAATTAATGGAAAACGTGGTCCAGGGAGAAGTAGGACATCATGGTTCGGCAACTTGAGCCAGTGGTTTGGGGTGACAAAGCTTACTCTGTTCAGAACAGCTACGAACAACCAACAGATCATGCTACTGGTCGCCAACGTTCTGCGAGGACATGGCACATGAAGAAGCAGCTTATGTTGTCACGTTCACCACGAGGCTACACTCCGCACACTATAACAGGGCAAACACGACTGAGGGAATATGGGGCGCAGGCACTGGCTGTGTTTACCTTGCGGTTACATCGCTAGTCAAAGCAGGGAACACTCCTTTTCTATACAGAGAGAACACGTAAGGTTGGTAGGTGCATTTGTCGTGGGATTTGCGGTCTATTTCCTGTTGCGCTGCTTATTCGTAACTTATGCTTAACATCAGGACACTAGTGTATATGAGTTCTGTGTTATGGAAAGGATAATAAACAACTTTTTTCGCGCTTTGAATGTGTTGCGTAACATAATATGCAGACAACCGTAGAAATCAAATTATCACATTTATATAACTACTATAAGAGCTTCCTGAAATCGATTAGGTAATTCCTAAAGAATTGTATTTTAATTATGTGGTAATTTTCAAGAAATACAGTAATTGTAAAAAGATTATTAGTCAGAAAGCCGAGGCCGACAGGTTGAAAACTACTGTAAGTTTGACTCACGTCTGTAAAATTTTTAACGCGATTTATTTACAGAAGAGGGGAAGGATAATTTGAAGCTGAATTGGTTAAAGGTCAGCTTTAATTTAGATGAAATAATGAAACACATACAAGAGACGATACTCTCCACGTATGGTCTTAGAAGACCGAATAAGTACGGTATGAGTTTAACGAATCCCAGTGCTAAAAACCCTTATCTGCTTTACAGCGAATTTAACAGAAAACGTTTTGCACCGTTGGAAACAACGTTCTCCCTGATTAGTGTTTTAATCTCTTTTTGAATATTGATGTTTCCATAGATATTTGTAATCATATTATTAAAAAAACACTACACCTTTGAAAGATGGGGGCGTAGGACAGCGCAATGGTCGCGGAAACTAACGAATATTAACCAACATAGGGGACTTGTAACAGTGACCATGTTGTCAAAAATCTTCCCACATGGTTAATACGTCCAGTCGCCAACTTGTCAGCTGTTGTATTTTCTATTGCTTATTGTTATCTTCTGTTACTGGCTTTACGTCGCACGGACGCAGATTCAGGCAGGTTTTGGTAACTATGTAATAGGAAAAGGCTAGGAGTGGGAAGGAAGCGACTGTTGCCTTGATTAAGTTAAGGGCGTGAATAAGTCCATTCGACACTCCATCTCGTACGATGTCGGCATGTAAAAGATCTCTGGTGACACATTCGGTGTTTACCCGACAAAATTCATTAAAACTCAGCCATAGACGCCCAGACAGTGTTAAGCTGCCGTGATTCACAGTGTAAGAGATTACGACTTACCTGTACCAGAGCAACACAGAACGAAAATGAAGGAAGGCAACAAAATGATGGCTGTTTCCGCCACTGTAATTCCTACCTGCGAATATATTTATGAACTAGAGAATGTTAAGTAGTTATTTTAATAACTTACTGATAAAACATGCCTCATCTATTTTCTTTCTTTCATAATACAATATAAAGTGCAAGATAACATTTAATCACGAGGAATTATGGGTATCTAGAAGGGGGTGTGTTCACTCCTTGTAAGTCCATAAGAGCAATACTGTTTTCTTAATATGAAATAAGCTATAGAAACAAGCCAGCAAATAACGCACTAATTATGACCCCCTACATAAAGGTATTCTGGCTCCGAACCGGTTCAGAATAATGTTATTGATTTTACGTTCCAGTAAATAATTGTGACGGTTCCCGGAGACAACGAGGTGCCGGAATGTTGTCCTATAGGAATTCCTTAACATGCCGGTAAATCTACGGACAGAAGGCTGACGTATCCGAGCACCTTGAAATACCAATGGCTTGAGCCAGGATCGAACTAGGCAGAAATAAAATACAATATTACTGTATGTATCATATCTGTATTTTCTAAGAGTTTCTAGAGATGGCAGATCTGAACCCAATTCACAACGTCCTAGACAGATACTAACGATGTTTGAGATTCTTACTATATAATATGTTGTGCAAAGTGTGTTGCCCACGAACTTAAAGATTTTCATATGGTCATTAACCGAGAGATGGATCCTGAAAAAAAGAAAAAAAATCGTATATAATGTGGACGCGACGATGAGAACAGATTTACACCAGTGTGTTATTCAATAAAACTAAATGGTTCTCAGTTTGCTTAGGTGAATGTTTAATGCACAAACACTCAATCACACCAGCCTTGCCCTTGAACGTGAACGGGCAGGTCAAGAATGGCAATGGTCCTTGTAGCAGGGGGCTTTGGCTGTTGCCAGGGAACATCTTCAATAGGTGTGTCTGTTGCTAGCCGGTCGAGCCCCCAGGTCTTCTTGAAACGTGCTCGGAGTTTCTAGCACTAACGTGACCGGTTCTCTGAAACAAGACAACACAGTAAACATACCATCTTGAATGGACAGCTTCGGTTGCATGCGTCAATCGAGTATTTTCCCCTTTCCCAGACTTGCAACCCCTTGCGACTAATACTTCGCAATTACAGTAGGCCACTTTGTTTCAACAGGACAATCTTTTTTTTTGTGAAGATCGAATACAGTAGCGTAGCCAGGATTTCAGTTTGGGGGGGGGGGGCCCGTTCTTCCAGAATTTTATTTTGATAGGTGTCCAAACTTCCATAGTTTAGGTGGTGTAAAATACCGAAAAAGGAAATGGGTGTCCTTGGATCCAAGTAAGAGTGGTGGATTCGTGCGGATTCCAGAAGCTAATAGTAGTTTTCTTCTTCTTCTTCTTCTTCTTCTTCTTCCACCGCTTTTCCCACATCTGTGGGGTCGCGGGTGCTAACTGTGTCGCACATGTGGATTTGGCCCTGTTTTACGGCCGGATGTCCTTCCCGACGCCAGCCCTGTATAGAGGGATGTAATCAGTGTTGTGTGTTTCTTTG
Organism: Anabrus simplex; assembly: GCF_040414725.1. Taxonomy (NCBI): domain Eukaryota; kingdom Metazoa; phylum Arthropoda; class Insecta; order Orthoptera; family Tettigoniidae; genus Anabrus; species Anabrus simplex. Next base: position 689,993,542 of record NC_090265.1, on the reverse strand, counting down.
GTGGTTGGTGGTGTAGTATGTTGTCTGAATATGAATATGTTGGGACAAACACCTAGTCCCCAGCCAGAAGAATTAATCAGACGCGATTGAAATCCCCGACCCAGCCGAGAATCGAACCCGGGACCGTCTTAACCGAAGGCCTCAACACTGATCATTCAGCCAAAGAGTCGGACTCCGTAAGCTAATATTAATGTACATTATATATATATAATGCTCAATAAAAGTACATTCGTTAAAACTCCTGGGGTGTCTGGACTTCTTGGGCGAACCCCCCCCCCCCCCCACCCCGTCCCACGGCTACCTCTGTTACTCCCTTCCCAACATAACTGCAGCATTTCATATATTCCGAGTACAAGTGAAATGAATGCAAGAATGAACAGTTTGAGTAAGGATGCAATATTCTGGTTTAGAATAAATACGGTAATGTTATTATAATAATGGCCATGTGATAAGCAATAAAGTGACATTTTATACAAATAATGCGGCAAAGATATACACACACGCGCGCGTCGAATACAGGTTTCTCGTCCTTCTTGCCCATGGCTAGATGATGAAGGCAAGAGAATGATGGCCCACCGTGACTCGTTATTTCTACATTATAAACAAACCCTAGATGACACAGACTTCGAATCTTACCGCATCTTAAGAAATCGCACAAAGCAGTTATCAGAAATTTAAAAAAATGTATATATGTTCGGAATTTAGCTAACAACTTAAATTCTAATCGCGCACGGGACCAGTTTAGAGCTCTGGGAATAGGAAAACATCAACAGAGACAGACAATTGCTGACATTCCACTTGACAAATTGAATGATTACTTTAGTAGAATGAATAATCAACCTGCCCAAATTAACTGCATCGACTCACCGCCCTCTCCTCCAGCCAATCCACCATTCACATTTCACAGTGTCACAGAAAATCAGGTTAAAAGGCTTTGTACTCGATTAAATCAAAGACTGCAGGTGTAGATGATATTCCTATTCCTTTTTTCATAACATTATGGGTGCTATCTCGCCTGTACTGACGCACATACTGAACTACTGTTTACTAAACGGAACTTCCCCAACTGTCTAGAAAACAGCCAATATTATATCGGTACCTAAGAGTTTAGACCCACAATCACCCTCTGACTATCGTCCTTACTCCCTGCGCTTTCTAAAGCCTTTGAACGTTTAGTATACGAGCAAGTTCTGGAATACCAAAATGAAAATGCTCTTTTGTACCCTTTACAATCTGGATTTGAGAAGGGTCACAGTACCGCGACAGCACTTTTGAAGGTCACTGAAGACATTAGAAACGCTAGGGACAAACGACTGCTCACTATACGTATCCTTCTTGACTTCAGTAGCGCCTTTGACACTATAGTAATTCCGACTATGATAAAGAAAATGGAACTGCTAAATTTCGACCTGGCTCTGCTTAAGTTTTTTAGTTCTTATTTGAGTAACCGTCAACAGCGTGTAACAGTGAACGACAGGGCCCCTAAATGGAAAATGAAACTTAGTGTTGCCCCACAGGGCAGTATTCTGCGGCCCCTAATTTTATGTATTTTTATCAATGACATACCATCTCTGATAGGAAATAACACACATGACCTCTGTGCTGACGATCTTAAAATATATCTACACTGCAAGACAAGATACACTGACTGACAGAGCAAATGCAACACCAAGAAGGAGTGGTCAGAACTTTATGCCAATTGCAGGGTAGACTGACGTCACTGAGGTATGCTCATGATGTGAAATGCGCCGCTGTGCTGCGCACGTAGCGAACGATAAATGGGACACGGCGTTGGCGAATGGCCCACTTCGTACCGTGATTTCTCAGCCGACAGTCATTGTAGAACGTGTTGTCGTGTGCCACAGGACACGTGTATAGCTAAGAATGCCAGGCCGCCGTCAACAGAGGCATTTCCAGCAGACAGACGACTTTACGAGGGGTATGGTGATCGGGCTGAGAAGGGCAGGTTGGTCGCTTCGTCAAATCGCAGCCGATACCCATAGGGATGTGTCCACGGTGCAGCGCCTGTGGCGAAGATGGTTGGCGCAGGGACATGTGGCACGTGCGAGGGGTCCAGGCGCAGCCCGAGTGACGTCAGCACGCGAGGATCGGCGCATCCACCGTCAAGCGGTGGCAGCCCCGCACGCCACGTCAACCGCCATTCTTCAGCATGTGCAAGACACCCTGGCTGTTCCAATATCGACCAGAACAATTTCCCGTCGATTGGTTGAAGAAGGCCTGCACTCCCGGCGTCCGCTCAGAAGACTACCATTGACTCCACAGCATAGACGTGCACGCCTGGCATGGTGCCGGGCTAGAGCGACTTGGATGAGGGAATGGCGGAACGTCGTGTTCTCCGATGAGTCACGCTTCTGTTCTGTCAGTGATAGTCACCGCAGACGAGTGTGGCGTCGGCGTGGAGAAAGGTCAAATCCGGCAGTAACTGTGGAGCGCCCTACCGCTAGACAACGCGGCATCATGGTTTGGGGCGCTATTGCGTATGATTCCACGTCACCTCTAGTGCGTATTCAAGGCACGTTAAATGCCCACCGCTACGTGCAGCATGTGCTGCGACCGGTGGCATTCCCGTACCTTCAGGGGCTGCCCAATGCTCTGTTTCAGCAGGATAATGCCCGCCCACACACTGCTCGCATCTCCCAACAGGCTCTACGAGGTGTACAGATGCTTCCGTGGCCAGCGTACTCTCCGGATCTCTCACCAATCGAACACGTGTGGGATCTCATTGGACGCCGTTTGCAAACTCTGCCCCAGCCTCGTACGGACGACCAACTGTGGCAAATGGTTGACAGAGAATGGAGAACCATCCCTCAGGACACCATCCGCACTCTTATTGACTCTGTACCTCGACGTGTTCCTGCGTGCATCGCCGCTCGCGGTGGTCCTACATCCTACTGAGTCGATGCCGTGCGCATTGTGTAACCTGCATATCGGTTTGAAATAAACATCAATTATTCGTCCGTGCCGACTCTGTTTTTTCCCCAACTTTCATCCCTTTCGAACCACTCCTTCTTGGTGTTGCATTTGCTCTGTCAGTCAGTGTATTAACAGGGACCTCCGACGACTCAGTGTACTGTATATGCACAACGAAGCTCTCTTATACTAAACTGCAAAAAACCTCAGACAATTATAATTGGATCACGAAAATTACTGAGCTGCTCAAACAATGTCGCAATCCCGCCAATCCTACTGAATTATTCCCTACAGTAAAACGGTTTAAAAACCCGGCGTAATGATGAATGAAGCAGCTGATTTTTTTTTTTGCTATTTGCTTTACGTCGCACCCACACAGATAGGTCTTATGGCGACGATGGGACAGGAAAGGGCTAGGACTGGGGAGGAAGCGGCCGTGGCCTTAATTAAGGTACCGCCCCAGCATTTGCCTGGTGTGAAAATGGGAAACCACGGAAAACCATTTTCAGGGCTGCCGACAGTGGGGTTCGAACCTACTATCTCCCGATTACAAGCAGCTGATTGGTCTGATCAGATGAAACACATACGTAAAAAGAGTTTTGGAGTTTTTCACACTCTTAAACGGCAGAGGGATGTATTTCCATTTCAGCTACAGGTCAGACGAATACAGACACTCATTCTCCCTATTCTTGGTTATTGTGACGTTGTTTTAGTTGACATGACGAGAGAAGAAAAACTTCAACGAACACTGAATTCCTGCCTGCGATTTATTTACAATATCGGGTACGATGTTCATATCACCCCATACTATCAGGCTGTCTCATGGCTGATGTCTGATAAACGTCGGCAGATACACACTTTAACGATGGTGATCAGAGTGGTAGCTGAAAGTCAGCCAATGTATATTTCTTCTAAATTCATATTTTTATCATCATTTCACAATGTAAATACACGTTCTAGATTCATTCTTTCTTTTTCACTACACCGCACAAATAAAATTAATAGACAATTTGTGGTGACTATCGCCAGATTATATAATCCCCTGCCAGTTCAGGTCAGAGAAACTAGCTTTTTTAAATCACGATTTAAGGTCACCTGCCGAGACTACCTGCTGAGGACAGCTGACTGAATGGTTGAAGTATGAATGTGTGCGTTCCTGAGGATTAGCCATTTTTAAGAGTTTTAAATATTAATTAGTTCTAATATTAATTTAGTAAGTAATTTATTTAAATGTATTTTCAATTCTATTAATTTATGTAGTTTTAACTATTTTAAGTATCTCAGTATTTTATTTAAGATTCAGTGATTAGTATGTGCTTAAGTGTACGAGAGGGCCTAGAGCCCTAACTTCGCCACTGTACTGAAGGCACTAATAAATAAATAAATAAATAAATAAATAAATAAATAAATAAATAAATAAATAAATAAATAAATAAATAAATAAATAAATAATGTAAACGTATGGGTATAGATATTTTGTTAGTTGGTAAAGAAAAACACGAGTTACAACACATGCTATGTAGGGTTTACCTTGTCCTATTAGTTCCAACGCGGTTAGGGCCACGCAGCTGTGAGCTTGCATCCGGGAGATAGTGGATTCGAACTGTCCTAAATGCACGAGGCCGGGCAGAAGGACTAGCTGGAAGCTAAGGAGCCTTGCAGGGGTGTCGCTTCCTTCTCTGTTCACTTTTCCAAACCAAACTCCATGACGTAACAGCCCCAAAGCGCCATCGCCATCGGCTGTTCAGCCCGGAGGCATGCAGATTACGAGGTGTCGTGTGGTCAGCACGACGAATCCTCTCCACCGTTATTCTTGGCTTTCTAGACCGGGGCCGCCATCTCACCGTCAGATAGCTCCTCAATTATAAACACGTGGGCTGAGTGTACCTCGAACCAGCCCTCAGATCCAGGTAAAAGTCCTTGACCTGGCCGGGAATCGAACCCGGGGCCTCCGGTAAGAGGCAAGCACGCTACCCCTACACCATGAGGCCGGCTGGTTACTTTTAGGTCTCCTTATTTACGAATTTGACTTAAGGCATTCTGCATTCGATTCCCGGCACTGACAGTTAAGAAAGGCATGGGATCGGAAGGATACAGCCTTGTTTTGGGGTGCAGTAGAGTTTTCCTTGAGTCTCCCGTAATCGAAATATCTACGGCCTGGACGGTAGTCACCTTCACGGAGTGTAGTACCAAAGTGGTTCCTTTTTTAAGAAGAGAAATTAAATAAAGATTCTACTTCCTCACAAACGATCAATTTTACGAACAGTTTCAATAATGCAGTTGGTGTGTTAAGAGTACAGAAGCTATGATTGTACATGGTAATAATCAAAACCAACAATATCTACTCGGTAGGACCAGCTTTCTTTTTATATCCACCGGGCGAGTTGGCCGTGCGGTTAGGGGCGCACAGCTGTGTGCTTTCATCTGGAAGATAGTGGGTTCAAACACCACTATCGGCAGCCCTAAAGGTGGTTTTCTGTGGTTTCCCATTTTCACACCAGGCAAATGCTGGGGCTGTACCTTAATTAAGGCCACGGCCGCTTCTTCCCACTCTCAGCCCTTTCCTTTCCCATTGTCGCCATAAGACCTACGGTGCGACGTAAAGCAAATTCTAAATAAAAAATAAAAATATTTTCACACCCCCTTCCAAGGAAAAGTTGTATCCACACTACTGGCCTGGACTTACAACCCCACCCACTGAAATTATTTTGTGGGTACGCCACTGCACCCACTCACCACTTAAGGTACAAGGTAAGTCCGAAGAATGGTTGGATACTCAAAATACGCCACCATAAATGATGCGGCTCTGGCTCAAAAGTGTAAGGAAACGTAAGAGACGGGATCTGTGTTTTAAGTAGAATTCGTATCAATAGAACGTGACTTCCCATTTTAAAAATGTTTCATGTATCGACTGCGATTCAAGCCTGGGCCGTCCTGATGAGAAGATAGAACCATTGGAACTGAGTTATCACGCCCGCCAATTACAAAATAGTTACCCGCACTTTTGATGGTGCCATTTGAGATTCCAATCAGTCCCCGGGCATTTGATAAAATATATAGGCCTACCTATCGAACTTAGGCACGACTCCGCGATTGTCTTGCTATTTTAAAAGTAAAAAAAAAACCTTTTTCATAACTTACCGAGGATGCACACGGTGTTGGCTTCTCAGTGACAGAACGGTCCCTCTTCAAAAAAGTTACTTATATGGCACAAAAAGAGGAACTAACGTGCAGCTCACAATCCTGTCACAGTCTTCCCAGCGCTGCAACTTAAACACAGCACATCTCTCAACCACGGTACAACCCGAGGATCCCTAGGACATTGTTGTTTCCTGGAACCGATATGCAAAAGCTGACATGATGTTGTTATCTCGGTGGTCACGTTCCGGCCTCCTACTGAGTAATCCCTCCCTAAGTGCCCCTTTCTCCATGTCTTGACATTTGTCAACACACGGTTACATTCTCAATACTGAGGCCTCTACAGGTAAATATCCCCGCGCATCACAATCCTAAGTGTCTTCCTTTCATTCAAGCAGTACAAATATGGAGACATGTATGGCCCTATTCAGCCCTGCTAGTAGATTCTTGTCGCTACGTTAACTTAACATTTCGGCGTACGTTTTTAAGTTGTTCGTACCGTACGTAAAACAACGGGTGATCATCGCTCTAGTTTCAGGAAATATTTTTGGGGGGGGGCCCGGCCCCACTGGGCCCCCCCCCTTGGCTACGCCAGTGATCGAATATTAAACAATTTACACAGATATAAATGTAATTTTACAATAACGACGTGATGTTTTCCTTTCTTACAATCGTCAAATACACAGTATGATTATAACATTTTTGTGACGCTCACAAATTACACAGTTAACATACAAATACGAGATTACAAGTACAGTTTATGAACAAAATTAACATTGAGACGAAAACTACAATATATTGTTTTTAAGTACAATAATTAGTCAAATTGCGTCAGAAATATGTACTAGGCCTATGGCAATTGCAATCTACATCTACGGTAGTTAGAATGGAAGCTACTGTAATCTATTATTATTATTATTATTATTATTATTATCATTATTATTATTATTATTATTATTATGAGCAGCAGCAGCAGCGTGAGTTGGTTACCACGAGGCTTTTACCTGAGTCCTGGCATTGCTTCCACTTACTTGTGCCAGGCTCCTCACTTTCATCTATCCTATCCGACCTCCCTTGGTCAAATCTTGTTCTTTACCGACCTAGACATTATTAGGTGTTCGAGGCCTAGGGAGACTTTTTCACGCCCTTCGTGGACCTTGTCTTTCTTATGCCAATACCTTAATTTTACGAAGTGTGGGACCTCATCCATTTTACTTCTCAGTAGTGTTAATAGAGGATGGTACCGGGTGAGTTGGCCGTGCGGTTAGGGGCGCGCAGCTGTGAGCTTGCATCCGGGAGATAGTGGGTTCGAACCCCACTGTCGGCAGCCCTGAAGATGGTTTTCCGTGGTTTCCCATTTTCACACCAGGCAAATGCTGGGGCTGTACCTTAATTACGGCCACGCCGGTTCCTTCCCTCTCCTAGCCCATCATCGTCATAAGACCTATCTGTGTCGATGCGACGTAAAGCAAATTGCAAAATAAAAATAGAGGATGGTTGCCCAGTTGTAACTTACTTCTTCTTAAAGCAATAACCACCACCAGAACTACTTACTTCACTTCATTTCTTAAACTCCTGTTGAGGAGACAATGTTTCGCCATCTGGTTCTGTGATGTGCCATGTGTTTCAGCTTTCCCCATGTATACCCAAGCTGCTTGCTCTCTATCTCTACAGATCTCTTTTTTTTTTCTTTATTATGACCTTCATCCATAGGACATTTGGCCATCAATAATGTACAATGATAAAATTTGTTACAGAAAAGGGAAAGATAAAGGGACGACAAGTTAAAAGACATACAAAATAACAGAAATGACCTAGAACAGAGCAAAACACACTGAAATAAAGACACTTATTCTTTAGATATTAACACCAGTTTTTGTGAAATATGTTGCAATTGCACTAAGACATTTGATCACAAATGTCTGCATTTTCCGTGTAAAAGATTTGGTCACTTTCCAGGTTTCACATGCATAAAGCAGCGCAGATTTAACATTGCTATTGGAGATCCGCAGTTTTGTTCTCATACTGAGTTATTTAGACCTCTATATAGGACGGAGTGTTGCGAACGCACCCTTAGCTTTGTTCAAGTCTCCAGTTGCCAGTAATAGCTGAATATATTTGGGTAAGGAACCCGAAGGTGCACAATGGTAGCGAACAATTCTCTGCGAAAGGATACGGTTCTACTGCACTCGAAGATAATGTGGTTCACATCTCCCGTGTTTCTTGCGCTACACGGACATTGTGCTGATTGGAGAACTCCAATCCTGTTGAGGTGAGCGGGGAAGGAAGCATGGTTGAACCTCATCCGAATGATGGTAGTTACTTGGCCTCGAGCCCATCTGACGTCTTGATACCATGGTTTGTGGGGGATAGCTGGTTGAATGCAGGCATAGTACCGTCCTTTGTGTTGAGTAGTCCTGTCCCACAGAGCTGTCCATTCAACATACGTTTTTCTTCTGCTAGTACCATAAAAAACAGTACAGGGGAGGCGTAATGAAAGGAATAAGCCAGTGCGTGCACCTTGTTTGGCCAGACTGTCAACCAGATCATTGTATGGACCTACTGATCTCCTCCAAGGCAACTTAGGTCTTCATCTCCTCCTCTGCCCCTGGGGATTCCCCACGAGAGCATGTCTCACTACGCTGCCATCAGGTCTACGCAGGGTGTGGCCAATCCACTGCCACTTTCCTCTCTTAATCTGCTGTTCAGTCGGTAATTGGTGCGTTCTCTTCCACAGTTCCTCATTTGACACTACTTCTGGCCAGTATATCCCTAAGATGTTTCTAAGACATTTGATCACAAATGTCTGCATTTTCCGTGTAAAAGATTTGGTCACTTTCCAGGTTTCACATGCATAAAGCAGCGCAGATTTAACATTGCTATTGGAGATCCGCAGTTTTGTTCTCATACTGAGTTATTTAGACCTCTATATAGGACGGAGTGTTGCGAACGCACCCTTAGCTTTGTTCAAACGGCTGATCACATCTTCATCTGCCCCTCCGTTCACAGTTACAATGCTTTCTAGGTAACAAAAGCTATTCACTCTTTCTATAACATGCTCATCCAATTGCAACTGAGTGTTATTTCTGTTTCTCAACCGAATTTCCTTCGTCTTCCTAATGTTAATCCGAAGTCCAACTTCCTGTGCCTCAGTTTCCAAGACTTTAAGTTTAATTTCCATTTTTTTTTTTTGCTAGGGGCTTTACGTCGCACCGACACGGATAGGTCTCATGGCGACGATGGGATAGGAAAGGCCTAGGAGTTGGAAGGAAGCGGCCGTGGCCTTAATTAAGGTACAGCCCCAGCATTTGCCTGGTGTGAAAATGGGAAACCACGGAAAACCATCTTCAGGGCTGCCGATAGTGGGATTCGAACCTACTATCTCCCGGATGCAAGCTCACAGCCGCGCGCCTCTACGCGCACGGCTTCCATATTTTTACAACTATGAGAAAGTAAGCATAGGTCATCGGAAAAGTCGTCTGGCTCCATGGCTAAATGGTTAGCGTGCTGGCCTTTGGTCACAGGGGTCCCGGGTTCGATTCCCGGCAGGGTTGGGAATTTTAACCTTAATTGGTTGGTTTCGTTGGCACTGGGGCTGGGTGTAGGTGTCGTCTTCATCATCATTTCATCCTCATCACGACGCGCAGGTCGCCTACGGGAATCAAATCAAAAACCTGCATATGGCGAGCCGAACTTGTCCTCGGACACTCCCGGTACTAAAAGTCATACGCCATTTCATTTCATCGCCAAAGCCCAAATCTTCCAGTCGTTGAGTAAGATTCCACTGGATTCCCAATCGTCGATTAACTGCGCTTCTCGTGACAGCATCAAGAGTCATAAGGAACAGTATGGGTGAAAGTAGACATCCCTTGTTTCACACCAGTCTTAACTTCAATTGGTTCCATCAAACGCCCTTTATGTTCCACCTGGCATGCATGCATTTAATCAGAATGGAAATGCCGAAGATCTTCATTGCTGTCCAGATCTTAGCCCTAAAAATGCTGTCGAAGGCCTTCTCAAAGTCAATAAAGAGCAATTACAAAGATGACTTGTATTCTGGTGATTGCTCTGCAATTATCCGTAAGGTATTGATCTGACCGGCACAGGAGTGTCCTTCTCGGAACCCAGTTTGCTCTTTTCTCAACTTACTGTCCACATACACTTTGATCCTGTCAAGAACGACTCGTGAAGGAACCTCGCTGGGTACAGAGAGCAGTGTGATACCGTGCCAGTTGTCGCAAACCGACGGGACCCCTCTCTTCGGAAGTTTGATAAGCATCCCTTTCTTCCATTCTTCTACGGAAGTCTCTTTTTCCCAGATAGCAGAAACCAATGAAAGCAGTAAATCTGCAGATACCTCTGGATTTTTGAGAGCTTCAGATATGACATTATCCAGTCCTGGAGCTTTGCCATACTTTAGGTGTTTGATGGCTTTTACTATTTCTTGTTTTCTTGGTGGCTCACTACTAATCCTTCGGTCTTCTGGTATCTCTTCATCCTCCTGCTCTGGTTCCTCAGTTTGTTCTATAATCCAGTTCGGTACGTCCGTAAAATACTCTCTCCATCTCTTCATCTGCTCTTCCTCGGAGGTAAGAAGGTTGCCATCTTTATCTTTAATTGGCTTACTACCATCAAAATTCTTGTTGGCCAATTGTCTTGTTATGGTATAGACAGTTCTTACATCTCCTGCTTCCACTGCATGCTCTGATTCTGTGACTGGATTATTAATAAAAGTCCTTTTATCCCTGAGAATGCAACGCTTAACTGATCGATTGATGGCAGCGTATTCGTTGTGGGTCATCTCTTTATCATCTCGTGTTTTAGCAGCATTCTTCTTGGTTTTAGCGATTTTTCTCTCTTCAGTTAAGTTCCAAGTGACTTGTGAAACCCAGTCAGGTCTTCTTTTCTTTTATGCCCCACGTACCGCCTCGCAGGTTGAGTTGAACGCTTCTTAAGCCTTAGTCCAAAGTTGGTCGATATCGTTGATCTCTTCCTGCTCCAGTTTGCCCAGTTCTTCGTACCGATTTCGATGTTCTATTGAGAACTTTTATTTGATGGCAGTCTCCTTCAGTCAGCTGGTGTTATATTTCACTCTACCATATTTACATGATCGTCTCGCTGATGATCTCTTAATGCGTACAATTGCTGTGACTAGATGGTAGTCACTACCAACGTCTGCTCCTCTTCTATTTCTCACATCGAGTAGAGAGGTGTGCCAATTCCTTTTGATGGCAAAATGGTCAATCTGGTATTCAATCTTATGATCCGGAGAGACCCAGGTTACCTTATGGCATTCTCTGCGAGGGAAAATTGTACCACCAATAACCAATCCAAACATACCACTCAGATTGATAAATCGTTCTCCATTCTCATTTCAGGTTCCCATTCCATGCCTCCCCATAATTTTCTCCAGACCTTGGTTAGTACTTCCAATTGTTGCATTTCAGGGCCGGTTTCATCAACGTGGGTTAAACCTTAATCCCAACTTTTACAATGTTAACTCTGAATTTGATTATTCATTCTGTTTCATCAAGGAGAGTTAATTTTAACTCTAGGTTAAGGTCGGAGTAAAGTTAACCCTTCCTTTCACCTGGGTTAACCCACGTTGAAGAAACCAGGCCTAAGTTTCCCGTTACCATAACAATATCTCTTTTCCGTATACTTCGTAAAGTTTCATGTAGCTTACTATAAAAGCTATCCTTCTCCTATTCTTCAGCCATCTCCGTCGGCGCATAACATTGCACTAAGGTAACCGGTCTTGCTCGAGATGCAAATCGTGCTGTGATTATCCGTTCAGAAATAGGATGCCGCTCTAACAAACTCTTCTTTGCTGTGCTACTCGGTAGTTGAGCTCCCCCCTTAGCATGGTTGTCATCCTCTCTTCCTGTTGTTGTTTGAGTCATCAGTCCATAGACTGGTTTGATGCAGCTCTACATGCCACCCTATCCTGTGCTAACCTTTTCATTTCTACGTAATTATTGCATCCTACATCTGCTCTAATCTGCTTGTCATGTTCATACCTTAGTCTACCCCTACCGTTCTTACCACCTACACTTCCTTCAAAAACCAACTGGACAAGTCCTGGGTGTCTTAAGATGTGTCCTATCATTCTATCTCTTCTTCTCGTCAAATTTAGCCAAATCGATCTCCTCTCACCAATTCGATTCAGTATCTCTTCAATCGTGATTCGATCAATCCATCTCACCTTCAGCATTCTTCTGTAACACCACATTTCAAAAGCTTCTATTCTCTTTCTTTCTGAGCTAGTAATCGTCCATGTTTCACTTCCATACAATGCCACGCTCCACACGAAAGTCTTCAAAAACATCTTTCTAATTCCGATATCAATGTTTGAAGTGAGCAAATTTCTTTTCTTAAGAAAGCTCTTCCTTGCTTGTGCTAGTCTGCATGTTATGTCCTCCTTACTTCTGCCATCGTTAGTTATTTTACTACCCAAGTAACAATATTAATCTACTTCCTTTAAGACTTCATTTCCTAATCTAATATTTCCTACATCACCTGCCTTCGTTCGACTGCACTCCATTACTTTTGTTTTGGACTTATTTTCATTTTGTACTCCTTACTCAAGACTTCGTCCATACCATTCAGCAACTTCTCGAGATCTTCTGCAGTCTCAGATAAAATAACAATATCATCGGCAAATCTCAAGGTTTTGATGTCCTCTCCTTGGACTGTGATTCCTCTTTGATTTCCTTTACTGCCTGTTCTATGTAAACATTGAAAAGGAGAGGGGACAAACTGCAGCCTTGCCTCACTCCTTTCTGGATTGCTGCTTCTTTTTTAAAGCCCTCGATTCTTATCACTGCAGACTGACTTTTATACAGATTGTAGATAATTCTTCGTTCTCGGTATCTGATCCCCATCATCTTCAGAATCATAAATAGCTTGGTCCAATCAACATTATCGAATGCCTTTTCTAGATCTACAAATGCCATGTACGTGGGCTTGTCCTTCTTGAATCGATCCTCTAACATCAGACGTAAAGTCAGGATTGCTTCACGTGTTCCTACATTTCTTCTGAAGCCAAATTGATCTCCCAACTCAGCTTCAACTTGTTTTTCCATTCTTCTGTAAATAATATGTGTTAAAATTTTGCAGGCATGAGATACTAAACTAATGGTGCGGTAGTTTTCACACCTGTCAGCACCGGCTTTCTTGGGAATAGGTATAACAACATTCTGCCGAAAATCGGATGGGACTTCTCCTGTCTCATACATCTTGCACACTAAATGAAATAACCTTGCCATGCTGGTTTCTCCTAAGGCAGTCAGTAATTCAGAGGGAATGTCATCAATTCCAGGTGCCTTGTTCCTATTGAGGTCACTCACAGCTCTGTCAAACTCTGACCTCAAAATTGGGTCTCCCATTTCATCAGCATTAACAGCCTCTTCATGTTCCAGAACCAAATTATCTACATCTTTACCTTAATACAACTGTTGGATATGCTTCTGCCATCTTTCTGCTTTGTCTTCTTTCGCTAGAAGTGGCTTTCCATCTGAGCTCTTAATATTCATACACGTAGATTTCCTTTCTCCAAACGTTTCCTTGATTTTCCTGTAGGCAGCATCTACCTTTCCCAGGACCATACGGCCTTCGACATCCTTGCACTTCTCCTTCAGCCATTCTTCCTTAGCTACCTTGCACTTTCTATCCACTTGATTCTTTAATCGCCTGTATTCTTTTCTGCCCTCTTCATTTCTAGCATTCTTGTATTTTCGTCGTTCATCAATCAGGTCTAGTATCTCCTGAGTTATCCACTGATTCTTAGTTGATCTTTTCTTTCTTCCTAACCTTTCTTCAGCAGCCCTACTGACTTCATTTATCATGACTCTCCACTCTTCCTCTATGGTGTTTCCTTCAGCCTCTTCATTTAGTCCTTGTGCAACATGTTCCTTGAAACAATCCCTCACACTCTTTTCTTTCAACTTGTCTAGATCCCATCTTTTTGCATTCCTTCCTTTCTTTAATTTCTTCAACTTCAGATAGCATTTCATGACCAACAAATTGTGGTCAGAGTCCACGTCTGCTCCTGGGAAAGTTTTGCAATCCAACACCTGGTTTCTGAATCTCTGCCTTATCATAATGAAGTCGATTTGATACCTTCCAGTATCTCCAGGTCTCGTCCAAGTATACAGCCGTCGTTTGTGGTGTTTGAACCAAGTATTGGCAAGGACTAAATTATGACCAGTGCAGAATTCAACCAGCCGACTTTCTCTTTCGTTCCTTTGTCCCAATCCAAATTCTCCTACTGTACTACCTTCTCTTCCTTGGCCTACCACTGCATTCCAGTCGCCCATCACAATTAGATTCTCGTCACCTTTTACATATTGTATTAAATCTTCTATCTCCTCGTATATTCTTTCGATTTCTTCATCAGCCGCTGAACTAGTAGGCATATAGACCTGCACTATTGTGGTGGGCATTGGTTTGGTGTCTATCTTGATGACAATAATTCTTTCACTATGCTAGTCGTAGTAGCTTACCCGCTGCCCTATTTTCTTATTCATTATTAAACCAACTCCTGCATTTCCCCTGCTTGATTTTGTGTTGATAATTCGGTAGTCGCCTGACCAAAAATCTTGCTCTTCCTGCCAACGTACTTCGCTTATACCAACTACATCTAACTTTAGCCTATCCATCTCCCTTTTCAGATTCTCTAACCTGCCACAACGATTCAAACTTCTAACATTCCACGCTCTGACTCGCAGAATGTCAGTATCCGTCTTCCTGATGATCGCCTTCTCTCGTGTAGTCCCCACCCGGAGATCCGAATGGGGGACTACAAGAGTAATTCCATTCCTAGTTTTTATTTCTCCAAAACCTGTCCATCTCGTCTCACTAAGACCCAAAATTGTCAGTTGATACCGCATCATTTCTCTTCACACTTCTTCGAGTTTCCCAGTCTGCCAAATGGACTGAATGTTCCAAAATCTAATTCTAGTGTCCTTTTTCACAGCAATTGTCACATATTTTGTATCAGTCCGGCTATTTCTTGTTTCGGTTTCTTTGATGAGGTTTATTCGGGTTAGCACGAGTTATCGGCCCAAGCGCCCCAGCCTGGTGAGGGGCTAACCCTTTCCGCTTCTAGGCATGTGAAAGTTTTCTGTTGGTGTTTTCTCCCTTAGCATTTAGAGATCCCTCCCCTTCCCCAGAAGGCAGTGCTTGCTAATCCTATTTACCCCGGAAAGCTGAGTTGCCTCTTCTGCTAGTTCCACCTTTCCAAGAACTCTTTCCGCCTTCACTGCCAATGAGGACTTCAGCAGAGTTCACCAGAGCCCCGTTAGCCGTTGCTTTTCAGGGCTACTGCAGAGCCTTCGCAGCTACCGTGGGTTCAAATCTGACAGAGATAGTAGGTATTATGAAGGGCGGAAAAAGTCCATTAGTCTGTGGATACATTTAGGGTTTATTCGACAAAATTAATTAAAATTCAGCCATAGATTGAAATACGATTTACTCTGACATCTGGTAGATAAAAATAGAATGGGGAAATTTACACACAGGCTGCGTAAAGTGTAAAATCCAAATCTTTGTAACTGAGGACATTCGATTTATTTATTTATTTTATTTTATTTTATTTTATTTTATTTTATTTTATTTTATTTTATTTTATTTTATTTTATTTTATTTTATTTTATTTTATTTTATTTCATTTTATTTTGTTTTTTTGCCAGTCACATTGCTTTCTTCATTCCTAACCGACCTCTCTATGCCAACTTTTGTCCTCTTACGGCCCCGATGTAATTAGGAAGGGTGCGATCAGTGGTTGAGAGGAAGTTGGATGAAATCCAGTGTGATTTCAGGCCACAGAGGGACTGTCAGGATCAGCTTTTTATTATGCGCCAGGTTATTGATAAATGCTACTAGAGAAATAGACAGTTATGTTTATGTTTTGTAGATGAAAACATATGACGGAATATCGAGGGAAAATATGTTAGCCCTACTGGGGGACTATGGGATCAATGATAGAGTATGAAAAGCAATCAACGGCATGTATGTTAACAATTGGGCAGCAGTGAGAATTTATAGTAGCAGGAGTTCTTGGTTCAAGGTATTTACAGAGGATAGACAAAGCTGTTCAGAGTTTGTTCAGAGTTTATATGGATCATCTACTGAAAAATATAAACTGACAGGGAAGGATTCAGTTAGGTAGAAATGTAGTAAGCACTTTGCCGACGTCTTGGTCTTAATGGCAGATTGTATTTTTTTTTTTTTTTTTTTTGCTAGTTGCTTTACGTCGCACCGCCGCAGATAGGTCTTATGACGACGATGGGACAGGAAAGGGTTAGGAGTGGAAGGAAAGCGGCCGTGGCCTTAATTAAGGTACAGCCTCCAGCATTTGCCTGGTGTGAAAATGGGAAAGCACGGAAAACCATTTTCAGGGCTGCCGACAGTGGGGTTCGAACCTACTATCTCCCGAATACAGGATACTGGCCGCACTTAAGCGACTGCAGCTATCGAGCTCGGTAGATTGTATTGAAAGCCTGCAATCGAATATTTTGGAACTTGAAAATTGGTGCAATTTGTATGATATGAAAATTAACTTTTCCAACACTAAAGTGATGTCGATAGGGAATAAACCTCAGAAAATGTAGTATCAGGTTGAGGATAAGCAGCTGGAACAGATAGATCATTTCAAGTACTCAGGATGTGCCTTTTCCAGGGACGGTAGTATTCTGAAATTGAATCAAGGTACAGTAAAGTTAATACATTGAGCTCACAGTTGCAATGAACAGTATTCTGTAAGAAAAAAATAGTTCCTGGGCGATCTTTATACCGGTCTGTTTCCAGACCAACTTTGCTGTACGGCAGTGTAATCTGAGTGGACTCTGGATATCTTATTCGAAAGTTTGAAGTAACAGACATGAAAGTAGCGAGAATGATTGCTGGTACAAACATATGAGAACTATGGCAGGAGGGCAGGGCCTACTTATATGAGGAGATAAAGGTAGTTAGAAATGAACTCAATTTATGAAGCTGTACGCATAAACCGGTTTCGATGGTGGTATCTGAGGCCTCAGAGCTAGTTACAAATAGAGGATTGTGGCGGCGTTTAGAAAATTCACTGAGGCTTGTAGACTGGACACTGAAAGACGTAAGAGTCTTTAATGAAGTTGTACGTATTAATGTACGTATATATGTTTTTCCTTTTTTTATTTTTACAAATTGCTTTACGTTGCACGTTGCACCCTGCCGGGAATCGAACCCGGGACTCCTCTGACCAAAGACCAGCACGCTAACCATTTAGCCACGGAGCCGGACACCAGGGCACTGTGCGGAACATATCCTTCAATTTTAACCCATCTGGTGTAAAATGAGAATCGTAAAGACATAACTTCTTCTGTTTAGAAAAGAGAATTTCACGACCCTGGTGCTCGTTAGTAGACTGTTATTCTGAGTTTATGAAGCCAAACATGTGCGTTACAAGGCAAAAGGAAGATGTTTTGCGCGCTTGGGAAACGTCTTTGCAATAACATCGGATATGACTAACCGCTGAGGAAATGAGATGAGAGCACACTGATATGACACCTGCAAAGCGGAAAGTTCCCCTTGTTGCGTTGTGAAAGAAAAGTTAAGTAAATCTGTGACCACGAAAATGCAGAATAATGACGAATTTATATTGCCATACCCCAAGGAGTCTACATAAGTCCTACCATAATTCGTCAAACCAGTTCTGTGATGGTAATTTATTTTCTTGATCCATACCTCTCGTCCTCGATCCAATTTTTCCGATGTTGTTTTGGATTCGTTGGGGGTACGATAGTTCAATAATATCACCGTGGTCTTCTTACCATCGCGCTGACTGTTCGAAATATCTGCCTATAAGACCGATAAAACGTATACCTGGCTATTATTTCGTTACAACGTTGCAGTCTACAATGTTATGATAATAACGAGGATGGATAAAGACCTGTTATTTCGACTGAAGTCACTCCAATACGTCAGCCGTGTGTCGGTAGATTTACTGGCATGTAAAAGAACTCCTGCGGAACAAAATTCTGGCACTTCGGCGTCTCCAAAAACCGTAAAAGTTTGTAGTGAGTGGGACGTGACATAAATAACATGATTATGTTCATCATACGCTGAACAACTAGGCATATAGGCGTGCGCTTTGTGGTGGGAGTTTGCTTGGTGTCTATAGTATTTTGAAAACAATAATCCTTTTACCATCTCCCCACCCGGAGATGTGAAAGAAGGATTTTTTGGTTTTTACGAGTTGCTTTACCGCACCGACACAAACAGGTCTTATTGCGACTATGGGATAGGGAAGGGCTAGGAGTGGGAATGAAGCGACCGTGTCCTTAATTAAGGTACAGACGCAGCATTTGACTGGTGTAAATATGGGAAACCATGAAAAAACATTACAGAGCTGCCGGCAATGGGATTCTAACCCACAAATGCGCACGGGCAATTCGCTCGGCGGGGAACATTTTATCTCCGGAATATTTTACACGGGAGGAAACCATCACCAGTACATCATTGATAGAGAGAGCTACACATCCTCGGGAGTCAGTCACGGCTGTAGTTTCCGGGTGCTTGCAGCAGTGTAGCAGTATCAACATAGCTAAACCGTGTTAAATATTATTACAAGGCCATATCAGTCAATCATTCAGACTGCCACCCTTGCACCTTCTGAAAGACTGCTAAACCCCATTCAAAAAAAAAAAAAAAAAAAAAAAAAAAAAAAAAAATCGGTAATCTGATCACTTGACAGATACCCATTTGATATGGCTTGGATATCTGCTTCATTGGGACGCGCAACCCTCCTCACCGCGGCGAGATCACATGGTTCGCAGGGGAGGATATGATCCGCAGGAAACTTGAATTGACAAGAACTAGTATAAATATTCGGAAATACTGCAGGTGTTCGAAAGTTAACGGAGTATTTTGCAAGGAAAAATACAAAGTTCCATAATATAGTACACCAGTAGGGGATAAAGGAGAGAGCTGGTCCAGAGGCTAATGCCCAAGATGGCGACTATACATGGGCTCTTATGGAGAAAGCTGGTCCAGGTTAGGATAGGTAATATACATAGGAATTAAGGAGATCGCCTAGGGACCAAAGCGCAAGATGGCGCCCATGTGCAACTTCCTAGTGCTAGGAGCCTCGAGACAAGATGGCTGCTATATTCTGTTCTTATACACCTAACTAGAGGGCTCCCTCAGGGGCTCACAACTTGTAACTTATGACCTATTAGTATTATCAGCCTGACATTCGAGAACTGAGGCAAGGGCTGCTGTGCAATACGGCTGTTATAATCTATTCGTATAGACCTAACTTGATGACTACCTGAGGGGCTCACAACATGTAGCTTATGACCTATTAGATTTATCAGCCTGACATTCGAGAACTGAGGTAAGGGGTGCTATGCAAGATGGCTGCTATACTCTGTTCGTATAGACCTAACTAGATAGCTGCCTCAGGGGCTCACAACTTGTAACATATGACCTATTAGTTTTATCTGCCTAATATTCGAAAACTGAGGCAAGGGCTGCTATGCAAGATAACTGTCATCCTCTATTCGTATAGACCTAACTGGAAAGCTACCTCAGGGGCTCACAGCTTGGACTTATGACCTATTAGTTTTACCAGCCTGACATACGAAACTGGGGCAAGGGCTGCTATACTGTATTCTAATAGAACGAACTCTAGAGAGCTACCTCAGGGGTTTACAACTTGTAACTTATGGCCCATTAGTTTTATCGCCTAACTTTTGGGATTGCATGTGATAAATTTCATATTTGAGGCCGTATTGTCAAAAACAATGTAATTAATATTATATAAATGTATATATATTATAACCTTCCAATGTATGTCAGGATGAGATTGGTGGACACATTGGAAGCTTATGTCGAGAAATGATGTCAATGAAATCTTATATCCGGTTATCACACCTCCAGATGAATTAGAAAGCAGTTGATTTGTCTAATTACGTGAACGGCATCGCTGAATTGAAGAAATCAGCAGGTTGATAACAAGCTCTAAACCCCGTGGTATCTTGGAATGTTGTAGACAGTCAAACATTGTAAAACATAGGGCAGGATTAAGCGAATAATACACATTCTTCAAGTAAAGTTTTCGAAATGCATGAAGGGCAGTATATCTGTGACAGAATGTTACTGAGGGCCATGAAATACGTAAATAATAAGTTTATATGAGAGGGCCATACCTTGTACATCTAGTCTCGCACGACCCAACGATCGAGATGAAATAAAGAAACTGTCGATTACTAACCTAAATACGAGGCGGCAATTATTAAATAAGTTCCTTTGCTAGTACAGCTGATTTGTACGAGATCGTCTTACATTATGTGTCAAATGTTTCATATTGTCAAGAGCATATGGGAGCTAGAAGCTGAGAAGAATCCTGAAAAGCAAACCGTCTGCAATTATTATGTTGTAGTAGAATCTGTTTTGTCTCTGAAGAAGTTATCATTCTCAAACTGCATCTCAGTAAGATCGGAAGCAAGAATTCATAGGGAAAAGATCGTATTAAAGGAAATATAAGAGAGATATTGGCATATTATAAACATATAATATTGTAAAACAAGATATCTTGTTATTGAATGAAAAAGGCAAGTGTATCATTTAACTGTTAAAATTGTATTAAGGTATATAACCTTGTTCTAATTGATATCTCTGAGTTTCAGGTAAAATGGAACCGACAGCAGTTAATCATTCAGACGTAATGAGTACACGTATCAACATGAACAACTAAAATAGAGGGACCTCAAAGGATCTGATCAGAAATGTGATGGACAATACTTGACAATGTTATTGAGTGAGAGCTGAACTCGGAAGGTGACACCGTCGTGGAGCAACAACCTAGGATGAGTACTTGAATGTCTTATACATATTCCGCCACGTAATTGCTTATTGTAGTTGTAGAGTAGTATTCATTTTAATGTCGATTTGACATGAACAAATTTAACTTGAAAGCGACCGTTATTTGTTGGACATTGCGTTGTAATACTTATGTTCGTTACGTCTAGTGCGGTGAGCCAGACTACATTGTGATAATATGCGATGGTTGTGTAAGATTTCCTTAATGTTTGCTAGCAAGGTTTTACGGAATGATTTTCGACATGGAGGTTATTGGTACCGTAATGATGTTATGGTATTGAACGCTAATTTAACTTGGAGCTCAGAATACCTCGGAGGAGCTCGGTATTTTGCGATGTGCGATTCTGTGGTCTTCAAAATGTTACGTGCTTGTGTGGAATACAGTGTTTTGATAATAGAAGTGTGATACTATTGTGGTGATATGATGTTAATGCGGCAACGTATTTAGTAATTTACGTAATTGCCTGAATAGATTGTTCTTTAGTATTGTGAATTCGCTGTGCATGACGAGTTGTGCGATGTTATGAGGTGTTAGTTATGGTAGGATCTTTGAAAGTATTTTTGTGGATAGAGAGATGTGACGATTATAGACGTGTCATTAGGATTGCGAATTTTATGATGATGTTATGTGAAGGTCCTGATGATGGTATTGACGGTAGGAATTATGTTGGTCATGCGTGAAGTTTGATATTGTCGTGATGAATAATTTATTTAGGTACGAGGCCGTATTTTAGAATAATGTTATAGGATGTTGCACTCACGAACACTAGTAGATGGTCATCACATTTTTATCCTATTTAAATACAAGATTGACCAGAGCGCACGATATTAAAGGGATGTTTAGGATCTTTGCAAGATAATCGGAAACGTAAAGATATTGAGGTCATGTCGTAAAGAAAATATGATCTTCTATGGTAAGTAAATCATTTCTTTGCTAGTTGGATCTTGTAGACCATTTGAGTTGACGCCTAGTGCTAATGTAGTATTCCAGGTCAAACGTCGCAGTGGTATCCGGAGGCGCAGAATCAATGTAGTTAGACAAGGTTATCGTAGACGTTGCAATGTCTCTTGATGTTTTTTTTATCTAGGTGCAGTCACCGATGAATGTACGGGAGGATCGAGTCTGTCTTGTAAAGCATGATTTTGATGGATATCATATTATGTTACGATCCTGTGTTTTTCAAACATTTCTATTGCATTTATGGTGATTTTATGAAGTTAGAATAACGGTAATTTTCAAGTTGCTAGATAGATAGATACTGACATATAGTGCGATGATTTTAAAAGGAGAAATGACGGAATATTATGAGATATTTGGGTAGGAAATAACATTCTGAAGTGGACGATTCTATAATTCCCAGTGATTTATTTTTGAAAAATGCGAGGTTGATAACTGATCTTTCCATGTAAGCCTTCAGCAGAGGGACATTTTGTCTCTTTTGTTTCGATTGATGATGTTGTATTTATTTGTAACAAGAGCTTGAAGTTAGGTATTTATTTTTAATTTAACATAACATTTTCCTTTTATATCCGTTGTGTTGCCAATAATTTGTTTTTAATGTAGTTGATGCATTTAAAGTTATTTTAAAGTCATTAAACGGGAGATCCTTCCATAAAATAAAACATTTTACGGAGTTATCATTTTAAGTAGCGTAGGAACATTAGATTAGTTATTTAATTTAGGATATGATGAAATGTTAGTCGATGTATCTCGTCGAATATGCCAATATCCTCGGTCTCTTAATACTCTATTGAGGAATATTCACGTAATTTTGGCAGAAATGATGATTACATTCCACGTTAAAAGCCACGATGATAACAGTCCACTTATTTAACCTGTGTCCCAACTCGTCGGACTTGCACGTCCCTTGAGTGGAGCCTTCATGGATCTCCGACTGCATTGCTTCGCCGCGGCTTAACCCAACACTGAGATACCGAATTAAAATTTACAACATGGTCACAGGGACTGCTGTCAGGGCACAATATATATATATATAACTATTGTAACTGACCAATTTTTCTTACTAAAAACTATTAACTATCACAAAAACAATCTCAAATAAGGCCTTTATTTAAAAATTTTGAAAATTTCTAAAATTTCAAAATGTGAAAATTTAAATTTATAATTCCACCTTTACAATACTGTAATCGTCTTTATTAATAAGACTACATCAAACTATATTAGTGATACATATTTCGTCCTCTTATGGGACATCTTTAGTCACACATAAAATCATTCAAAACATAGTATGGAAACATTAAAATTAGTGAATAAAAAGTATATACATCTTGTGACGCGGCGTATTAGCGTCTTGTCAATCTTGAATCCTAAAATAGCACAACATGAATATGATGTGAACCATGAAGTCCGGTCATTGCACAGGTTAAAATACCGTTACGTGCGTAGAATTGCGCCAATATAATACAACATAAGTGGCTATGTGAATAAAATTAATCATGTAGTTATCCTGACATGGAATGACGCAAGTTGAACTTGGTTGTGTTGTTGACAATATGGGCCTCCTTGCCCGTCCTGCACCGTCCACTTCACATCAAGTGCTGAAACTAACTCTTGGTAAATGAGGCAGGGGCTACTAGGCAAGATAGCCGCTGTACATTGGTTCTATTAGACTAACTTTAAGGAGCTGGGCTATCGCTCTTCCCTCTAACCAACTGCCCTTTATCTTTAGTCTTAGATAAGTGTAGCCAGTAGTCTTCTCCCCCTGCGAGAGCGCGACCGTATAAAGGACAAAAGAGCTAAATGGCGAAAGAATAAAATGGGGTAAATGGCTAAAATGGCTAGAGGGTCAAATGGCAACAGGTCAAAAGGGTGAAATGGCTAAAGGGAAAAAGGGCTAACAATACTTCTAGTACACTGACTGACAGAGCAAATGCAACACCAAGAAGGAGTGGTCAGAACTTTATGCCAATTGCAGGGTAGACTGACGTCACTGAGGTATGCTCATGATGTGAAATGCGCCGCTGTGCTGCGCACGTAGCGAACGATAAATGGGACACGGCGTTGGCGAATGGCCCACTTCGTACCGTGATTTCTCAGCCGACAGTCATTGTAGAACGTGTTGTCGTGTGCCACAGGACACGTGTATAGCTAAGAATGCCAGGCCGCCGTCAACGGAGGCATTTCCAGCAGACAGACGACTTTACGAGGGGTATGGTGATCGGGCTGAGAAGGGCAGGTTGGTCGCTTCGTCAAATCGCAGCCGATACCCATAGGGATGTGTCCACGGTGCAGCGCCTGTGGCGAAGATGGTTGGCGCAGGGACATGTGGCACGTGCGAGGGGTCCAGGCGCAGCCCGAGTGACGTAGGCACGCGAGGATCGGCGCATCCGCCGCCAAGCGGTGGCAGCCCCGCACGCCACGTCAACCGCCATTCTTCAGCATGTGCAAGACACCCTGGCTGTTCCAATATCGACCAGAACAATTTCCCGTCGATTGGTTGAAGGAGGCCTGCACTCCCGGCGTCCGCTCAGAAGACTACCATTGACTCCACAGCATAGACGTGCACGCCTGGCATGGTGCCGGGCTAGAGCGACTTGGATGAGGGAATGGCGGAACGTCGTGTTCTCCGATGAGTCACGCTTCTGTTCTGTCAGTGATAGTCACCGCAGACGAGTGTGGCGTCGGCGTGGAGAAAGGTCAAATCCGGCAGTAACTGTGGAGCACCCTACCGCTAGACAACGCGGCATCATGGTTTGGGGTGCTATTGCGTATGATTCCACGTCACCTCTAGTGCGTATTCAAGGCACGTTAAATGCCCACCGCTACGTGCAGCATGTGCTGCGGCCGGTGGCACTCCCGTACCTTCAGGGGCTGCCCAATGCTCTGTTTCAGCAGGATAATGCCCACCCACACACTACTCGCATCTCCCAACAGGCTCTACGAGGTGTACAGATGCTTCCGTGGCCAGCGTACTCTCCGGATCTCTCACCAATCGAACACGTGTGGGATCTCATTGGACGCCGTTTGAAAACTCTGCCCCAGCCTCGTACGGACGACCAACTGTGGCAAATGGTTGACAGAGAATGGAGAACCATCCCTCAGGACACCATCCGCACTCTTATTGACTCTGTACCTCGACGTGTTTCTGCGTGCATCGCCGCTCGCGGTGGTCCTACATCCTACTGAGTCGATGCCGTGCGCATTGTGTAACCTGCATATCGGTTTGAAATAAACATCAATTATTCGTCCGTGCCGTCTCTGTTTTTTCCCCAACTTTCATCCCTTTCGAACCATTCCTTCTTGGTGTTGCATTTGCTCTGTCAGTCAGTGTATTTATGGTGCCTCTCCTCTCTTTATCCGGGCTTGAGACCTGCACTAGGGCGGAGTTAACACCCTTAGGGAAGGAAGAATGTTGGAAAGGAGTCTGTGCCAGTATAGCTACTCGATCCACTATATGCTACAGAAGGATGACTTAGGTGATGGTGAGGGCTGGCAATGTAGGAAGGTGTTTAGGCTGCTGTACTGTCAAGAGAGAGCTTACAGGTAAAGTCTTCACTTTGAAGAGTCATTTCTCAATACTACCTGCACAACGTAATTCTTACTCTGTTTCCAAAAATCTGCTTATACTCTGTGTAACCAGCACCTTGATAGGCTCTTAGCAATCACAAACGTTTTACGAGTAGGTTGGTGTCTTTAGAGTATCTTACGTCTACATGGGGTAACAGAGATTTTTTGTGAACTGTGAGCCTGCATGCAGGCTGTTGATTGTGCAAGGACTTGTTTTTGATGTAATACGTGCTTCTGCAGTAGTGTTTCTAGGTACAAACTTAACTTGTTTTGATAGAAAAGAAGCGTTGAAATCTTCTTCTACTTCATCTTACATCCCTGCTTCAGATGTTTGCACGGCGACAGAACATGTAGTTGTCTTAGAAAATGAAGTAAAATCATAAAGCTCTAATAAGATCATCCTTTTCTTCTCCTTCTTCTCATTCTTTTCTTTATTATCACTATTATCATCAGCATCCTCCTCGTCATCATCATATTCATCATCTTGCTTCTCACTTTTAAAAAATAAATCAGTATTGCTTGAGTACGGTTGAGCTCTTTATATTTTCTTCTCGATGAAGTTACATTACACGGGGCTTCGTGACGTTGAACGTTGTAATTGTTCTTGAACTCTCTTCTACAATGTTTGCATTGAGAAATTGTCATACAAGATATCTCATGACGTCTCTTGTGATAGCCTCGGGGAATGTTTTTCCACACTCTTTGCAAATATAGCTAGAAATGTGTTGTTCCACGATGGAGTTTATCTTCTGCTAGCAGATTTTTCTTTAAAAGAAACAAACTAAATCGACTAGAGACCTGCTACTCTACTTATACAGTGTCTTAGGTGTATACGTGCAGATATTTAGCTAGTCGGTAAAGAAAAATACATCTCAGAATATATGCTATGTACTTTATATCTTGTCCTATTAATTTCCCCATAAATGAGCTGAATATTTCAGGACCTAATGTGTTTCTGAACGGCCGTGGTAGGAAACGCCGGTTATGTCATACGGTCCTCGTGTAGTAGAGTACAGTAGCAGAGTATAGGGGTTGTTGAACCTGTTTGTTATCGAAGCCCAACACGTTTTGCTGTGCCTCCCCCTAGCCGCTGGGCAAGTAGGGGTGGTAGAAACACATGCCAGACCACTTCCTGTACTCGAAAACCGGTCTAGGGTACTCTGTGAGAAGTACACGTAATACTAACCGACGTATCCACTCTTATACCTTCTCATGTTGGCACCGAGTGATGTTTTTTACTCGTTCAAACCTTTTTCTATAAATTTAATTATTGTGTTATTCGGATTTGTATGGACATATTCGTTGGTTGAAATGGAACTGAGCTTATAACAGAACTCATAAACAATGCGTAAGGTTTTAAAATTGTCAAGCTTCAGGTCTATGTCCGGTAGAAATTCACTCTTTACTAAGGGCTACTACAATTCAAACAGTATGTGACGCGGAGTATCCGTACCAGTGCATACATGCGAATCATGTGTGGTGCGGTGGGGTGTGATTTATAAGACGTCAGTGACATTACTCAGTGATCCAAGCTGACAAAAATGATGGGAAATAGTTAATGAGTAGGTGCAAGATTTCAGTGCTATTGCTGTGTCAGTCTATATTGAATTTCTGATAACAGACAATGCGAGTTGTCTATACTATTTTCATAATATTTTTAGGACATCGAAAGAGCGGTGAACACTGAAAAAAAAAAACGCTGTCCATAGATTCTATGAAATTGTTATTCATGCCACTAATTTGGAAGACCGTAGTTGCATCCATGTTTTTGAAAATTGCTAGAAGTTTAAACTACGAAAGTGCCGCGCCGGGCTTATTGGTTCAGACGGTTGAATCGTTGGCCTTCTGACCCCAAGTTCGCAGGTTCGATGTTGGCTCACTCCGGTTTTATTTGAAGGTGCTCAGCCTCGTGTCTGTAGATTTGATGATGATGATTATTATTGTTGTTTACAGGGGCCTGACAGCTAGCTCATCAGCCCCTAATGATACGATCTGCAACGAAATAAAACGACAATTAACACTTCAAAATGTAAGCACTAACTTAAACCTAAAACGAATGATGATGGCAAAATTACCATGAATCCAAGACAATCATTGGATCCAATTCATAATGCCTCATGTTCTGAGATAATGCTCGTTGTCCACCAAAACCAAAAACCAAAGCCCATGGCGCAACAGCCCCAAAGGAACATGGGCTGGCTACCAAGCGACCGCTGGTCATCCCGAAGGCTTACAGGTTACGACGTGCCGTGTGGTCATGACGACGGATCCTTTCAGCCGTTATTCTTGGCTTTCTAGACCGAGGCCGCTATCTCACCGTCAGATAGCTCCTCAATTGTAATCACATAGGCTGAGTGGACCTCGAACTAGCCCTCAGATGCCGGTAAAAGTCCCTGACCTGGCCAGAAATCGAACCCGGGATCTCCGGGTAAGAAGCAGGCACGCTACCTCTATACCACGAGGCCGGCGCTTGCTGTATACAGGGGTACAAAACTGAGGTCACCGGCCGCTCATAATTGCACTAATAACTGGTAATGCAGATCATGGTGTTCCTCGCACGGTTGTACAAATCACAGATAATGTAGACCCATGGTGTTCCTCACATAAGGGTACTACTCACAAGCAACGCAAACTCATGGTGTTCAACACTTATTGGGACTAATCACGGGCGATGGTATTCCCGTGGTGTTCCTCATATAGTGGAATTAATCACAGGCCACGTATACTCACGGTGTTGCTCACATAGTGGTACTAATCATAGGCAATGTACGCCCACGGTGTATCGCACATTATGGTACAACCCACAGGTAACATAAAGGCAATACTCACAGGCAATGCAGATCCGTGGTGCTTCTCATAGGTAACGCAATTCAGCGCGGCGCACGGCAGCTCCTCCCGCTCCGACGCCAGTCCGTGATGCTGCGCGCCCGCTCCCCGGCCTCGGTGGAATACACACGATGGTACTAATCATAGGCAACGCCAAAACCAATGGTGTTCTCACATAATGGTTCTAATCGCAAGTAACGTCGAACCATGGTGTTCCTCACTTAATGGTACTAATCACAAGTAATTTCATGGTTCCAATTCATTCATCACTTGGTCGCCCCTTTAACTCCCCCTTACGACAAGCAGGCAATACCATGGATATATTCTTCGTCTACATCCCCCGTCCACTGGGGGATTGGTAGATTTACTGGGACGTAACAGAAATCTTGCGGAAGACAATTCCGGCACCTCACCGTCTCCGAAAATCGTAAAAATAGTTAGTGGGACGTAAAGCAAATAACATTATTTTCAAAAGTGCCACAGGGTATTTGTAATAGAAATTATTTGCCTGGAAGTGCCGATAGGTAAAACGATGACTAATTGACCCGTTTAATTAGAGCTTCCATAATAATAATAATAATAATAATAATAATAATAATAATAATAATAATAATAATAATAATAATAATATAAAAAATTGCTAGTGGCTTTACGTCTCACCGACACAGATAGGTCTTATGGCGACGATGGGATAGGAAAGGACCAGGAGTTGGAAGGAAGCGACCGTGGCCTTAATTAAGGTACAGCCCCTGGATTTTAAGTTCCACTAACTACTTCTTACGGTTTTTGGAGACGCCTAGGTGCCGGAATTTAGTCGCACTGTAGTTCTTTTACGTGCCAGTAAATCTACCGACACGAGCCTGACGCATTTGCGCACCTTCAGATTCCACCGGATTGAGCCAAGACCAAACACTCCAAGTTGGGGGCCATTTTTAGACCTATCTGTGTCGGTACAACGTAAAGCCTATTTTAAAATGTCATCATATTTAAGACATTATACAACTGTCAAGATCCATAGTTGTAAACCACGATATGAACAGCTTGACGGTTAACAGTAAACTAACACAAAAAGCATGACAATTTCCATGGACCTAACCATTAAACACCCTATCTGATTTCGCTACCTAGGACACTGTGTCATAAGTTATACAGAGATAGGTCCAACGGTTCTGTTGCTACTTAGGCATTTTGGCATTTTGTCTATCACGGAAGTCGGCTTTTTTGCTTTAAGACGCGCCGTTTTCGAGAAATTTGAATCCTTGGCATTTAAGTCCACAAATTTGACGGGTGTAAGGAAGGGCAACCGGTAAGGAGGAGGAGGTGTCAATCGACGCAGGAGGCTCTATTTCAACCAACATATTGCCCATATGAACCAAGCCTCGGCCGCTTCCATCCCTCTTCCTTGACTATCCCTTCTAATCTCCCCACACACCCTGTATAATGCACTGTATATCAGATAGGTTATACGCTGTTTGTGTTAGTTTACCGTTAACTATCAACCTGTTCACATCGTGGTAAGTCCTCTCGTCCTAAAGCTACTACAGGCTACTTTTCTAATCTACACAGCTTTGCATTACATTATATAAGTAGAGAGTAGCAGGTGTCTAATAGATTTAGTTTCTTTCTTTTAAAGAAGAATCTGTTAGCAGAAGAAAAGTCTATCATAGAACAACCCATTTCTAGCTATATTTGCAAAGAGTGTGGAAATACATTTCCCCGAGGCTATGACAGAAGACGTCATAAGATATCTTGTGGGACAATTTTCCAATGCAAACATTGGAGAAAAGAGTTCAAGAACACTTACAACGCTCAAGCGAAGCCGCGTGTAATGTAGCTCCATAGAGAGGAAAATATAAAAAGCTCAACCGTACTCAAGCAAATACTAATTTATTTTTAAAAAGTACACCTCGGTGAGAGATTTTCAATTCTCCCTTGTTGTCTAGGCCTGCTACAAGTTCTGTTACTAAGCACACATTTCGAGATAAATAGAAGCAAGATGATTATGAGGAGGAGGAGGATGCTGATGATAATAGTGATAATAAAGAAAAAGAAGGAGAAGGAGAAAACTAGAAAAATCTCATTAGAGATTTATGATTTCACTTCATTTTCTAAGATTACTACATGTTCTGTCACCGTGCAAACATCTCAAGAAGAGATGTAAGATGAAGTAGAAGAAGATTTCAACGCTTCTTTGCTATCAAAATAAGTTAAGTTTGTACCTGGAAACGCTACAGCAGAAGCACGTATTACATCAAAACATGTCCCTACACATCAACTGTCTGCATATAGGCTCAAAGTTCACAACAAGCCTCTGTTACCCCATGTAGACGTAAGATACTGTAAAGACACCAACCTACTCGTAAAACGTTTGCAACTGCTAAGAGCCTTTCAAGATGCTGGTTACATAGAATATAAAGCAGACATTTTTTAAATAGAGCAAGAATTACGTTGTGCAGGTATTATTGAGTAACAACTCTTCAAAAATAAGACCTTACCTGTAAGCTCTCTCTTAACAGTACAGCAGCCTAAACACCTTCCTACATTCCCAGCCCTCACCATCACCTAAGTCATCCCTTTGTAGCATATAGTGGATCGAGTAGCTATACTGGTACAGACTCCTTTCCAACATTCTTCCTTCCCTAAGGGTGTTAACTCCGCCATAGGGCACGCCCTAGTGCCGCTCTCAAGCCCGGATAAAGACAAGAGAGGCACACTAAATACTTTTTTTTGCTAGTTGTTTTACGTCGCACCAACACAGATAGGTCTTACGGCAACGATGGGGCAGGAAAGGGCTAGGAGTGGGAAGGAAGCGGCCGTGGCCTTAATTAAGGTACAGCCCCAGCATTTGCCTGGTGTGAAAATGGGAAACCACGGAAAACCATTTTCAGTGCTGCCGACAGTGGGGTTCGAACCTACTATCTCCCGAATACTGGATACTGGCCGCACTTACGCGACTGCAGCTATCGAGCTCGGTACTCTAAATACTAGAAAAAATGTAAGCCCTTTTTGCCGTTTCACCCTTTTGCCCTTTTAGTCATTTACCCCATTTTATTCTTTCGCCATTTAGCTCTTTTGTCCTTTATACGGTCACGATCTCGCAGGGGGAGAAGACTACTGGCTACACTTCTCTAAGACTAAAGTTATAAAGAGCAGTTGGTTAGAGGGAAGAACGATAGCACAGTTCCTTAAAGTTAGTCTAATAGAACCAATGTACAGCGGCTATCTTGCCTAGTAGCCCCTCCCTCAGTTACCAAGAGTTAGCTTCAACACTTGATGTGAAGCGGACGGTGCAGGACGGGCAAGAAGACCCATATTGTCAACAACACAACCAAGTTCAACTTGCGTCATTCCATGTCAGGATAACTACATGGTTAATTTTATTCACATAGCACCGGGCGAGTTGGCCGTGCGCGTAGAGGCGCATGGCTGTGAGCTTGCATCCGGGAGATAGTAGGTTCGAATCCCACTGTCGGCAGCCCTGCAGATGGTTTTCCGTGGTTTCCCACTTTCACACCAGGCAAATGCTGGGGCTGTACCTTAATTAAGGCCACGGCCGCTTCCTTCCAACTCCTAGGCCTTTCCTATCCCATCGTCGCCACAAGACCCGTCTGTGTGGGTGCGACGTAAAGCCCATAGCAAAAAGAAAAAAAATATTCACATAGCCACTCTTGTTGTATTATATTGGCGCAATTCTCCGCATGTAACGGCATTTTAACCTGTACAATGACTGGACTTAATGGTTCACATCATTCAAGATTGACAAGACGCTAATACGCTGCGTCATAAGATTTGTAGACTTTTTATTCACTAATTTTAATGTGTCCTTACTATATTTTCAATTATTTTATGTGTGATTGAAGATGTCCCATAAGTGGACGAAACATGTATCACTAATATAGGTTTTTTTCTGCAAGTTGCTTTACGTCGCTCCGACAGAGATACGTCTCATAGCGACGATGAGGCAGGAAAGGGTTAGGAATGGGAAGGAAGCGGCCGTGGCTTTAATTAAGGTACAGCCCCAGCATTTGCCTAGTGTAAAAATGGAAAACCACGGAAAACCGACTTCAGGGCTGCCGGCAGTGGGGTTCGAATTCACTAATTCCCGAATACTGGATACTGGCCACACTCAAGCGACTGCAGCTATCGAGCTCGGTCTAGTATAGTTTATACATACATACATACTGAACCCATGACCTTTGTGCCCTAAGAACATTATGAGTAATGTAACAATTAAACTAAAAGTTGGATTCTTGATAGCATGGATTTGACACGTGACGAGGGGGTGATTACCTTCGGTCCCACGCTATGGGGTACGTGACGTCAACCACACGTGTCGACGGCGGAAGAATCTCAAGTAATTTTTATGAACTATTTCAAAGCGCGTGTACACGGCGTGACCACGCCAAGTCAAAAAAATATAGTGCCTATCAAAGGAGGTCAATCATCTCACAAATCGAACCCGTAAAATTTTTAAATGTCCATGAACACTACCATCAGAAATGTAGCAAGCATGTAGTCACTTTCAAAACTCTTGAAATTACAGTTTAGGTAAGTCAGAAAATTTATAAAATTTTTCTTGGCGGCAAAGGGAGAGACCTGAAGAGAGGGGGTAACTGCTATAAATATGAAGGGACGCCATGACGAAGCTTCCTTCTCCGGCATTTGTGATACAAAGCGGACGAAATTGTTGAGCTGCTCTGCGAAATCAAATCAACGAAAGTAGACTGAGTTCGACTGCAGATTTTAGCCATTGCGGCTAAGTCTTGACTCCATGGGGAGATAGTTTTCTTGAGAGAAATAAGTGTATCAGATAGGACGGTCAAAGTACTGAAATATTCTAATGTGATTAAGTAATTCGTGTGCGGGAGTAATTATAATCCATCGTGTGCGTTCAAGCAATCAAGTGAAGGGTATTTTCTTTTTTTTATGCTTTATTCCAGGAAACCTGAAGAAACACAATGATATGTACAGCCATGAATGTAAAAATGGCTAAATAAAATGCCAGGGTCGCAGGTGAGCCCTATGACGAACAATGGTGTGACTACATAAGGTAATGTGACTTTCCATCTTACTACCTCTTATATCTCGTCTCGTGATTTCTAAAAGTGTATTTGCATGGGGATATACGACGCAGTGGTCACCCCTACTAAGTTTTGTAAATGTGAGAGTACGACTAAAAGAGTCATTTGTTTTTATTTTCCACTTGGATAAATTTTTGAAGTCTTGCGAGTGCCATATAATGTTGTAAAAAGTTATTGAATAGGGTTCCGAAGTGATGTCACGTCCAATGTAGATCGTCACCCGTGTGAGTGTACTGCCTGTATTTTGTGATGTCAAAGTAAGATGTTCATTCGACGTAAAATTCTTCTGACTGCAATTTGACGTTAATAATAATAATCCATGGTTACTCATTTTCAATCGAGAGGAAGCGCGCTGTCGGGTGAGAACCTAGGGGATGAATTTGGTCACGGAGAGAAACGTTTTTATTTAATGCCCATTTTAAACTGTGTCTGACTGACAATAAAAAGATCTAGTAGAATGTTTCAGTCATTTCTCGTAAAAATCAAGTTATTAAATACGATATCATTTATGCGAAGTTATTCATGAGTAATGCATTGTGCGATATTAGATGTTGGGATTTCTAGTGAGGATTTTATTCCAGTTCTTTGTCAATGATAATTGTGGAGCTGGGAAACAGAGGTTAGTTTTGTGAGTCAGGTTGGACCTGTCATTGAAGCCGGGACACTGAAGCCCGAGGAGTGTTTTATATGAGTTGAGATGAGATGTGCGAATCAGGTTAGAGTCCTGTCATTGAAGCCGGGATATGATAGCCCGAGGAATATTTTATAATGTTGGGAATGGAAAGAAATTCATAGAAATCCATAGCGGTATCAATTGGCGACGCGTATAATTAGTGTGGGCATCTTGAAGCATATCTGTGCATTTTGTTGGTTAGAATATCGTATTTGTTTAATCATGTCGGCAGAGTTTAAAGGGAGCATTTTGAGAAGTCAGTCAGGTAGAACGAACCGGGTGGTTTATGTAACTGCCAAGCGAGCCTGGGGTGAGAGACCTCAGCTATGATAACGCGAGAAAGAGTGGAGTTGAGATTGTACTGTAATTCTCGGCCAGGGGATACGTTAAAATGCTGGATTTAGTTGAAAATTCATAGCCGGTAATGATCTAAGTATTGTGAAATACTGTACTTGAGGACGTAATGAACATTTGAAATCACGAACTTTGAGTATAAGGAACAGAGTAACCCAATTTCAGGGTTGTCCAAAATATAGAGCGATGGTCATGATGATCGGTTTGTCTGTGAGGGGTATGCAAAATTTCATAATGGTAATGACGAGATATAACATCGTAATTATATGGCGAGTTGTTTGGTTTGTACGTAGATTATTAGGATATCCAAGTGTTAATAACGGTTAGGATTATATTGAATTTTAAAGTGTGATATCACGAGATGGGATATATATAGCTGGACATGAATGATGTAACAAATTCTTTTCCAGCCAGATAAACATCGCAATATTGAATTTTACATCACAGCTGCGTAGAAATTTGTGAGGAAACCAGAGTCCGCGGAGATAAAATTTGTTGTTTGTTAATATTTCGTTAAATCATTTAAATTTATTAAATTATTAAATTCAGTGAAACCGCATTTTGAAATAACGTTAATCAAGCGAATAACTTGGAGATGCAGTCTGGAAATTTTAGTTTGTTTTCTGGGGAATATTAACATGTAAAGTAACGATTAAGGGGACATATCCGAAGGAAATGGATTTTTCTGCCACTAAGTTTGTGAGCATTGCTATCGTTGTAATTATTGAACTTTGATTGATTGAGCAGTGAATGTGCTGGGGATAAGTAAAGTGGAACTTTGGTCATCAACCGATGTAACTTAATTGTGTTTAGCCTTCAGCTTAGAAACTTGGATGGTCAGGGGGTCATCAACCTCAGTGACTTAGATTAGGGCCATATACCATTGTAGCATCATTTCCTTGCGGTCATCATCCACAATGACTTTAAAGTAACTTAGAAGATTAGATGTCGGTCCATGACATAGACGCAGGTCACCTCGATTCAATTAAGGGTCCATGCCGTAGAACCACTGTGTGGCACACACCGATTGGACGGCCTTAATTATACTCAGAGTCCAGAGTTCGTGTTACGAGGGCTGGACCATAACGAATCACTATGATGGTACATGTGGTCTCACATGGAAGCCGAATTTAAGGATTTCCAGACTTTCCTTTCTTAAATGATTAATAATTGAGATAATGGTTTCTAGTAAGATTGCCCATCAGGCAGTTACCGGTACGTTAAAGTCTCACACCAGTGTTCTGACATTTATGTAAAAATGATTGTGGTGTCCGGTGGACACAATCGACTATGACATCGTTGACATAGTAAATTACTTCATTTCCCTGAATAAATAGGAATCTTTTAAATAGACCTTTCATTCCAGTAGATAGATTAGAATTAATGAACCCTACCTTTACCTCAGCAAGTGACGAAGAACCCGAAACGACCCAAGAGACAGATCTCATGAACTTTGCTGATAGGTAAGGAAGGTAGGTATCCCTCAATATGGACCTAAAGGGTTCATTAAAATGTCGCACCAACGATGGGGCATAAGTCACGATAACGATGAGGGAACCTAAGTCACGATAACGATAAGGATATTTTGGAAAAATCGTGTACTAGAGGAAATGAGAAATAATGTTGAGGCTATGCCACATTATGGATGATAAAATCGTGCGCCAGAGTTGATAGTGAACTCGAAGAAATAGATAAACGCCCGATGAGTAAGGCTAGGAGATACCACTATGAGAATAATTTATCTACTGAATGAAAGGTATAATTTAAGTGTGTTAGTGTAATTTCCCAAATTTTTGAATACTGGTTTGAGTGTTTTGGCTGATCACTTTGATCGAGTGAACATTGCAGTTCACGTTTTATTAAATAAAATTTTTAAAGAATGTTGCATTAACAGTGTGATGTGTTGGATAGGAGGATGTTGTGATGTTTATCGTTGTAGTCTTATTATACGCCGTTGAAGTCTCGGGCTCACCGATGACCTATCGTTTTTTGTTAAATACAGTATGTTTATGCAGGAGGGAGAATTGGCCCAAGGGCAGGTGGTCCAAATGATGAAGGACTTAATGGAGAGGATGGAAGCCAATAGGAAGGACTTAAGTGAGAGTATTAAATCTATGGGTGTAAGGTTGGATAATAAGCTAGAGACAGTGGACAATAAATTAGATAGTGCAGATGTAGAATTAAAAGGTATGAAGGAAGTCGTAGGAACCATGGACAATAAATTAGACAGTGCAGATGTAGAATTAAAAGGTATGAAGGAAGTTGTTCAAAATGTTGACATTAAAGTGCAGGACACGCAGGATAGTTGTAAGGAAGCTAGCGTTGATATTAGGAAGGACATTGGTGACTTTAAACATGAAATAAATCAGCAGTTCATAGAAACTCGCGAGCTACATCGTGTTCTCAGTGAAAATCAGGACATAATTAGAGGAGACCTCGATAGGCACGTCAACGAAAGTAGGGAACTACATCAGCAGTTGATGTCAGATCAAGCTGAGCCTAGGGCCAATCTGAAGACAGAGGTAGAAGAGGATATAAGAAATTTAGGTACGACTCAGGAAGAAACGCCTAGGAGTATTGAGGAGGTACAGGCAGACTTGAAGGAACCAAGTGAAAATATAAAGGCGGATGCGAAAGACTCGAACAAGAAGTTAGAAACAGTGGAGGTTATATTCGCCCGTCTACTTGAATATTTTACTAACATGGAGTCTCCTAAATCAGCGCCACAAGTAACTAAGCATGTGGAAAACCAAGTGAATGGCGCAAACCATATCGAAGAGAGTAGACCGGATAGGGATGTCTCGCAGGCAGTCATACAAGAGAATAATGGGCAAGGGTTTGAAACCATACTAAACCAGGATAGTAAGAACGTGGAACAACCTAGATACCTGTACGGAAAGTGGAATAGACGCCGTGATCCATGTAGGAGGAACCAGGGTCGATGTCGGGAAAATTCTTACCAAAGACGCAGACGCCGTTGCGGAAATGAAGCCGATAGAAGATGGAATAATTACAAATCCAGACATTCTGATCTATGGCATGGGTCTGAAGAGGAAAAAGCAAAACCTAAACGATTTGGTGCCAGTAAGAAGAAGAGACCTAAGAAAAGCAGCAGTGATGAGAGGGATGAACGTTCAGACGAGGATGCCAGTAATGACGATTATAGTCCGTCAAGAAAGGATCAAGCAAATGCGAAGAAGTGTAAGCCTGCTGCTAAAATGAAGATGAGGATGATGATGAAGAAGATGTGTAAACCAGTTGCTAAAATTAAGAAGATGTGGATGATGAAGAAGAAGTGTAAGCCAGCTGCTAAGATGAAGAAGATGAGGATGATGATGATGAAGAAGAAGAACGGTAAACCACCTGCAAAAATGAAGAAAGTCAGTGACAACGACAGTAATGAGGACAGGGATTTGAACCCAGAAACTTCGCATTTTGATGTGAATGCAAGTTCGTCGAGAAGTTGGAAGGACAAACCACCTAACTTCCAATAAGTCAACTACAATTCACTGGAGATCTACCCCGCAACACCGAACTCCCCAAACAACCAAGAAATACCAGGAAGCTGAAGGCATCAACCAGTATCCGTACACCAGAAGATGAACAATTGCATAAGAGAGAAGAAAGGAATTCGTGTTCAAAGGTCATGTTTCATCAGACGTCAAAATTAGAAATTTCGCCATCTGGAGTATTTAAAGGAAATTCCTTGTCACTGTGCGAAAGGAATTCGTGTCTTGGGGGAAATATGAACCCATGACCTTTGTGCCCTAAGAACATTATGAGTAATGTAACAATTAAACTAAAAGTTGGATTCTTGATAGCATGGATTTGACACGTGACGAGGGGGTGATTACCTTCGGTCCCACGCTATGGGGTACGTGACGTCAACCACACGTGTCGACGGCGGAAGAATCTCAAGTAATTTTTATGAACTATTTCAAAGCGCGTGTACACGGCGTGACCACGCCAAGTCAAAAAAATATAGTGCCTATCAAAGGAGGTCAATCATCTCACAAATCGAACCCGTAAAATTTTTAAATGTCCATGAACACTACCATCAGAAATGTAGCAAGCATGTAGTCACTTTCAAAACTCTTGAAATTACAGTTTAGGTAAGTCAGAAAATTTATAAAATTTTTCTTGGCGGCAAAGGGAGAGACCTGAAGAGAGGGGGTAACTGCTATAAATATGAAGGGACGCCATGACGAAGCTTCCTTCTCCGGCATTTGTGATACAAAGCGGACGAAATTGTTGAGCTGCTCTGCGAAATCAAATCAACGAAAGTAGACTGAGTTCGACTGCAGATTTTAGCCATTGCGGCTAAGTCTTGACTCCATGGGGAGATAGTTTTCTTGAGAGAAATAAGTGTATCAGATAGGACGGTCAAAGTACTGAAATATTCTAATGTGATTAAGTAATTCGTGTGCGGGAGTAATTATAATCCATCGTGTGCGTTCAAGCAATCAAGTGAAGGGTATTTTCTTTTTTTTTATGCTTTATTCCAGGAAACCTGAAGAAACACAATGATATGTACAGCCATGAATGTAAAAATGGCTAAATAAAATGCCAGGGTCGCAGGTGAGCCCTATGACGAACAATGGTGTGACTACATAAGGTAATGTGACTTTCCATCTTACTACCTCTTATATCTCGTCTCGTGATTTCTAAAAGTGTATTTGCATGGGGATATACGACGCAGTGGTCACCCCTACTAAGTTTTGTAAATGTGAGAGTACGACTAAAAGAGTCATTTGTTTTTATTTTCCACTTGGATAAATTTTTGAAGTCTTGCGAGTGCCATATAATGTTGTAAAAAGTTATTGAATAGGGTTCCGAAGTGATGTCACGTCCAATGTAGATCGTCACCCGTGTGAGTGTACTGCCTGTATTTTGTGATGTCAAAGTAAGATGTTCATTCGACGTAAAATTCTTCTGACTGCAATTTGACGTTAATAATAATAATCCATGGTTACTCATTTTCAATCGAGAGGAAGCGCGCTGTCGGGTGAGAACCTAGGGGATGAATTTGGTCACGGAGAGAAACGTTTTTATTTAATGCCCATTTTAAACTGTGTCTGACTGACAATAAAAAGATCTAGTAGAATGTTTCAGTCATTTCTCGTAAAAATCAAGTTATTAAATACGATATCATTTATGCGAAGTTATTCATGAGTAATGCATTGTGCGATATTAGATGTTGGGATTTCTAGTGAGGATTTTATTCCAGTTCTTTGTCAATGATAATTGTGGAGCTGGGAAACAGAGGTTAGTTTTGTGAGTCAGGTTGGACCTGTCATTGAAGCCGGGACACTGAAGCCCGAGGAGTGTTTTATATGAGTTGAGATGAGATGTGCGAATCAGGTTAGAGTCCTGTCATTGAAGCCGGGATATGATAGCCCGAGGAATATTTTATAATGTTGGGAATGGAAAGAAATTCATAGAAATCCATAGCGGTATCAATTGGCGACGCGTATAATTAGTGTGGGCATCTTGAAGCATATCTGTGCATTTTGTTGGTTAGAATATCGTATTTGTTTAATCATGTCGGCAGAGTTTAAAGGGAGCATTTTGAGAAGTCAGTCAGGTAGAACGAACCGGGTGGTTTATGTAACTGCCAAGCGAGCCTGGGGTGAGAGACCTCAGCTATGATAACGCGAGAAAGAGTGGAGTTGAGATTGTACTGTAATTCTCGGCCAGGGGATACGTTAAAATGCTGGATTTAGTTGAAAATTCATAGCCGGTAATGATCTAAGTATTGTGAAATACTGTACTTGAGGACGTAATGAACATTTGAAATCACGAACTTTGAGTATAAGGAACAGAGTAACCCAATTTCAGGGTTGTCCAAAATATAGAGCGATGGTCATGATGATCGGTTTGTCTGTGAGGGGTATGCAAAATTTCATAATGGTAATGACGAGATATAACATCGTAATTATATGGCGAGTTGTTTGGTTTGTACGTAGAATCTTAGGATATCCAAGTGTTAATAACGGTTAGGATTATATTGAATTTTAAAGTGTGATATCACGAGATGGGATATATATAGCTGGACATGAATGATGTAACAAATTCTTTTCCAGCCAGATAAACATCGCAATATTGAATTTTACATCACAGCTGCGTAGAAATTTGTGAGGAAACCAGAGTCCGCGGAGATAAAATTTGTTGTTTGTTAATATTTCGTTAAATCATTTAAATTTATTAAATTATTAAATTCAGTGAAACCGCATTTTGAAATAACGTTAATCAAGCGAATAACTTGGAGATGCAGTCTGGAAATTTTAGTTTGTTTTCTGGGGAATATTAACATGTAAAGTAACGATTAAGGGGACATATCCGAAGGAAATGGATTTTTCTGCCACTAAGTTTGTGAGCATTGCTATCGTTGTAATTATTGAACTTTGATTGATTGAGCAGTGAATGTGCTGGGGATAAGTAAAGTGGAACTTTGGTCATCAACCGATGTAACTTAATTGTGTTTAGCCTTCAGCTTAGAAACTTGGATGGTCAGGGGGTCATCAACCTCAGTGACTTAGATTAGGGCCATATGCCATTGTAGCATCATTTCCTTGCGGTCATCATCCACAATGACTTTAAAGTAACTTAGAAGATTAGATGTCGGTCCATGACATAGACGCAGGTCACCTCGATTCAATTAAGGGTCCATGCCGTAGAACCACTGTGTGGCACACACCGATTGGACGGCCTTAATTATACTCAGAGTCCAGAGTTCGTGTTACGAGGGCTGGACCATAACGAATCACTATGATGGTACATGTGGTCTCACATGGAAGCCGAATTTAAGGATTTCCAGACTTTCCTTTCTTAAATGATTAATAATTGAGATAATGGTTTCTAGTAAGATTGCCCATCAGGCAGTTACCGGTACGTTAAAGTCTCACACCAGTGTTCTGACATTTATGTAAAAATGATTGTGGTGTCCGGTGGACACAATCGACTATGACATCGTTGACATAGTAAATTACTTCATTTCCCTGAATAAATAGGAATCTTTTAAATAGACCTTTCATTCCAGTAGATAGATTAGAATTAATGAACCCTATCTTTACCTCAGCAAGTGACGAAGAACCCGAAACGACCCAAGAGACAGATCTCATGAACTTTGCTGATAGGTAAGGAAGGTAGGTATCCCTCAATATGGACCTAAAGGGTTCAATACATACATACATACATGATCATTATAGACTGTTGTGCCTTTCAGCGCTCAGTCTGCAAGCCTCTGTGAATTTACTAAACGTCGCCACAATCCTCTATTTGCAACTAGTGCTGTAGCCTCATTTCGTTCTATACCTCATATCTTGAAATCGTTAGAAACTGAGTCTAACCATCGTCGTCTTGGTCTCCCTCTACTTCTCTTACCCTCCATAACAGAGTTCTTTATTCTCGTAGGTAACCTATCCTCCGCCACTCGCCTCACATGACCCCACCATCGAAGCCGGTTTATGCGTACAGCTTCATCCATCGAGTTCATTCCTAAATTAGCCTTTATCTTTTCAGTCTGAGTACCCTCCTGCCATTGTTCCCACCTGTTTGTACAAGCAAACATTCTTGCTACTTTCATGTCTGTTACTTCTAACTTATGAATATGATATCCTGAGTCCACCCAGCTTTCGCTCCCGTAAAGCAAAGTTGGTCTGAAAACAGACCGATGTAAAGATAGTTTCGTCGGGGAGCTGACTTCCTTCTTACAGAATACTGTTGATCGCAATTGCGAGCTCACTGCATTAGCTTTACTACACTTTGATTCAATCTCACTTATTATATTACCATCCTGGGAGAACACACATCCTAAGTACTTGAAATTATCTACCTTTTCTAGCTTTGTATCACCCATCTGACATTCATTTCTGTTGAATTTCTTACCTACTGACATCAATTTAGTCTTCGAAAGGGTAATTTTCAAACCATACTCATTGCACCTATTTTCAAGTTCCAAGATATTAGACTGCACGCTTTAGGAACAATCTGCCATTAAGACCAAGTCGTCAGCATAGGCCAAACTGCTTACTACATTTCCACCTAACTGAATCCCTCCTTCCAATTTATACCTTTCAGCAGATGATCCATGTAAACTACGAACAGCAAAGGTGAAAGATTACAGCCTTGTCTAACCCCTGTAACTACCCTGAACCAAGAACTCATTCTACCATAATAAAGACGATTACAGTATTGTACAAGGTTTGTCCGGAAAATACGTATAAAAGTTGAATAATAACTTTATTTGACAATTATTCAGGTTACATAAAATAAACTTCATTATAAAGCCCGTATTGTCGTGAGTATACGTTGAAGGTTAGGTCAAATGTTCCACCTTTACAGTACCAAGATTCTTTATTAACTAAATATTTACATGATTTTTAATTATATCGGGACATGTTTCGTCTACTTTGTAGACATCATCAGCCATTTCTTGAAGAAATGTTTACATAATGGACTCATTCCAAATTTTTTGAAGTTCAATCAAAATAAGAACAACAGTTCTTATTGGCACAGAAAAACCCAATCTAGGTCTAATTCATTATGGATCAGGAATGAAATTAAGTTTCTACACAGGAAAAAATCTTTACTTAACACAAAGTTATATGAAGCACATCTGTTTGCTTCGTCCACCCTAACCCCTCTAGAATGGGATTCTTTTCAGAAATTCGCTCTTACGAAGATAGAGAATGTAATTGTCAAAAAACAGGCCACTTTAGACAACAAATTCAACACACTTTTGCGTAATAATAGTCACAATAAAAACTTCCTTCCATACAATAGGCACATC
Source organism: Anabrus simplex (assembly GCF_040414725.1). Classification (NCBI taxonomy): domain Eukaryota; kingdom Metazoa; phylum Arthropoda; class Insecta; order Orthoptera; family Tettigoniidae; genus Anabrus; species Anabrus simplex. The sequence continues at coordinate 689,950,358 of NC_090265.1, read as the reverse complement.
AACGATTCCGACTCAGAAGACGTGAAGTTCCATGACCCGGTTATAAATCTTTCTAATACCCAACTTAGCGCTTCGGATATCGAAATTTTAGAGAAGGGCCCTAAATTCAATTGGCCTACTGCTTTTAAGTTGAAAGATGCCATTACTATCACTGCCGAAACTGAAAACGCCATACAAAAACTACCAATTGACAGCCAAACAGAAATTAGACTTAATATTCGCAAAAAAATTTCTAATTTAATTAAAGTCAGCAAATCTACAGCTCCTTTATTTCCCAAAAAAGCCATAGACTCGTTAAAAAAAAAGATTAACGAAAATGATCTAATAGTCACGAAAGCGGACAAAGGCAATGCCACAGTTATTATGAACAAAGAAACTTACGTGCAAAAAACTGAAACCTTCTTTTCTGATAACTCTTTTAAACTGATAAAAAAAGATCCTACTAACAATATTCAAAAAAACTTAAAACAATTATTGAAACAAACGTCCTTTATTCTTACTGAACATGATTCTCAAAAACTCATTAATATGAATCCCAGTATCCCCACAGCTAAAGCATTGCCTAAAGTCCACAAAATAGATATTCCCATAAGACCCATAGTTAACTACAAGAACAGCCCGACTTACAAAACTTCCAAATTTATTCATAACTTCTTGAAGAAATACTACAAATTTGAAAATCCCAACTCCATCAAGAATTCTATAGAATTTTGTAATTTGACAAAAAACCTAGAATTACAGCCGCAACAAAAAATGTATTCATTTTACATTAAAAACATGTATTCCAATATACCAGTCAAGAAAACTTTTAAGATCATCAAGGATAATTTTCTAAAACACAGAAAATTAAGCATACAAGAAATAGAAGAATTTTTAAATATTTTAGAATTTGTAACTTCCAACAACTATTTCACTTTTAATGGGAAAATTCATAAGCAGGATAGTCTTCCTATGGGCTCCCCGGCTTCAGGAATAATGGCAGAAATTTATTTAGACCACTTGGAAAATTCCAAAATTCTTAACAAAATTAAAGGTATCGTATTCTGGACACGCTTTGTTGATGATACATTTACTTTAATAGATCACGTCTCCAACGGCGATATCGTTCTTGAACAGTTGAATGCAGTCGATCCATGGATCAAGTTTACTTCCGAAGCGGAAGTCAATAATTCATTAAACTTCTTAGATGTCACTATTAACAATAGCTCCAACAAATTCTCTTATACCATATTTAGGAAGCCCACCCAAACTATTAATACTATTCGACAAGACGCATCCGGAATCTCAAAAAAGAGCAACATTTTATAGTTTAATCCACAGAGCTTTTCACGTCCCTTTATCAAATGCTAATCGTAAAAAAGAACTTGAATTTATCCGCTTAATAGCGAGTAAAAATGGTTTTAGCAGGCATTTCATTGACAGGATAATTAATAAAGTTACTAACAAATCCAGTTCAACTTTACTTAGAGAAACAAAAAGAAAAACAGACAAATACGCCACTTTCACTTATACAAATAGTATAAGAAACATAAGATCAACATTGCTTTTAAAACAGTCAACAATAATACTAATCTTTTTTACAACCAACATAAAATTAACAACACTATGAATAAATATAATAGGTCAGGCGTTTATAAGTTAAAGTGTAACCAATGTTCCGCGAGCTACATTGGGCAAACCGGAAGAGGCTTTTCAGTTAGATATAAGGAACATATCAATGCCGCTAAACATAGAAGGTACTCCGCCATGAGTACTCACATGACAGAGTCCAATCATTCCTTCACTTCCATAGAACAGGACTTAAAAATTCTTTATTTTCATAATAAAAGCACTTTACTCAATGTTTTAGAAAACATCTATATTAATATAGATCATAAATGCAATCCCTTTCACAATTTGAATGAAATTTCCGAAACTGCGAACGTAATTTTTGAGGCATTGCTCAATAGTTCTTACTTTGACAAACCCACTAACAAGCTTCCATGTGACGGCTTCCCGCCTACTGATCCTAACCTTCCCCTAATTTCCCCTCATGGCGGCTCCCTTCACACACGACCTCCATAGTTCGCTCTCAGTCAACCACAGGCTTCCACACTGAACTAGTCGCTGTCAGACAGGCGAGAACGTAAGTAATCAGATGTGCCGCACTTCTTATTTTTCATTTTTTCATTACTTTACATCTCAAGACACAAAAACTTGCCTATTTTAACACTAACAACAGCTATCTTTCTTATTCTAGGGCCCTCTACTGCACATTCCACATTACGTTATCACGTTCAAATTTTCCACCTAACTTCTCAACAAGAAATGCCAACACTACACCAATAAGACGGCTTTAACATCTGCTCGCTGGATTTCTTATACATCGTTATTATCCTATTGGAATGAACATTGTGCAATTCATTATCAAGCCTT